>NC_054544.1:32302851-32602851 GCF_017654505.1 Polyodon spathula
GATTAAGAGACTGTTTGGAATACTGTTTGTTGTTTTTTTCGTTGACATTGTGCTTTACACTGGTAAACAGCTTAACTGTCCAGAGGGAAAGATAGGAACGGGAGAAAGAAAACCCTATGGGACACAAAAGTTAGATAAGTGCTCTAAACCCAAGCTAGGTTTTCTTTTTATGTTTTGTTTTGTTTTAGCTGAGTGAAGCACGTCACCAATTACCTCCTTATTGCTAATTCAAATGTATTCATACCCTGACAAGGAAAAAGAAACTAATAGCTATTTGAGGCACTGCAAACATTTTTTTATACCATGATTACCAGTTTGCTATGGTATGCAAATATATTTCACATGTTTATGTCTCTAGCAGCTCTTAATTGCTGCTTGTCAGTTTTGAACTCCTAAAAAAAAAAAAAAAAAAACTAAACAAGCAAAACAAAATGTCAGGTAGCAAACAAACTCATACAAGTATCTAAGTTACCTTTTTCCCCTGCAAAACAAATAAAAATCACCCATCAGCAGATATTTTAGGTATGAAAAAAAATTAAGAGGGCTTAGATTCTCTACCGGATTTTTGACTTGGCCATTCCAGAACCTTGATTTTATTCTTCTTTAACCATTCTGAAATAGATTTTGATGTATGCTTTGGGTCAAGTGTTGTGTTGGGATGTCCAGCTGAGTTTTAAGCTAAGTTTTGTAGAGGAGTGTTTCAGATGGTTGGCCAATATATTTTACCATGTGCTGGAGCTAGATTTCCTGTGCCATTAGAAGGAAAACAGCCCCAGAGAAACACATTACCACCTCCATGCTTGACTGTAGGTATGGTGTTCTTATGTATTTATGAAACCATGGATTTTTATCCATCTGTTTCAATGGTCAAAAGAAGGTCATGTGGCCGTCTATAAAAATCAAAATTGCCTGAAAAAGCGGTCTATAGTGCACGTATCAGGCAATATTGAAAGTGATTACATCATCACACTGTCTCTTAAACCAATCTCCAGAACGTTCTCGGCAGGCTCCCTCACACAGAGAAAACCCCTGCTGTACTCTACGGATTCACCTGGGCAGACATAGTTACTTCTACCGGTTCATTAAAAAATTAACCACATATCTTCATCATTTAAAAGGAAAAAAAAGACACCTTCACTGTAAGTGTAAAATGTATTTCTTTTTTTAATGTAAAATGTTTCCATCATTATTAATGTTTCTTTCAATCACACCGTGAGTGTCATAGCAGCCAGCGCGCCTCCCGCTGAAGTAAATAACATAACAACAAAAAATTTCATAAATCGAAACCTTTCAGATATTTCAATTGTTTTTCTCAACCATTTTGATTCCTACCACCATTTTCAATATTTACCCCCCTTCCCCCTATCACGTCCTGACTGTCATTTTTGCTTCCAGTCGAAAACAAAAATAAAGTGATCATGTCTTTAGTATTTCTCTACCCACTTAATCTTTCCTGCGCTCTCTCTGTATTGCTCTCTCTCTCTCTACTCACATTTGTCTCCCACTCTACCGATCATTTCCAAGCACACCCTTATATCCCCTCTCTTCCCCACCCCTTATGCCAGTCCCCCATCCCCACGCCTTTTGTGCCATCCCTGCAACACGTAGGGACGTTGGGGGATGTGTGAGTACGTACGTGGTACGTTGGGAATGTGTGTGTTAATGTTGACAAATTAATGAATAAAATGTACAGGGTGCTAGGGGGGGGGGGGGGGGAGTCTATACATGCATACATACATATAGAGAGAGAGAGAGAGAGAGAGAGAGAGAGAGAGAGAGAGAGATTTTTGATAAAAATATACAATTTTGATTTATGAAAAATGCATGTAAAAAAAGGAGAATACTATTCTTCAAAGAACAATAGACTGTCTGACCAATATTACCTTTAATAATCGTTTTTTTTTTTCTTTTTTTTTTTAATAACATTGACTTAAAAGGATTTTAAATATAATTACACACTACAGACTCTGGAATCCCATCCCTTACAATGTCTCAGATAATTATTCTAATTGACTGCAGTCATACAGGAATCTGTGCTAAGCTTAGAATACTAATAACCAGGTTCACCACTGACAATATTTGTTGTACAATATTGTACAATATCTTTGTTTTGTTGTTTTTTTTTAATTATTAAACTGATATAATCTTCCATTTTAAATACAAGATCAGCACTCAGCACTCTGCAAGATTGGTAACAATGCATATATGTGTATTGTTTAGTTCTGCCTGTTGAAATATTGGCCTGTGGGTATAAGTATGGTGCACCATTCTCTGAAAAGTGCTCTTTTAGGAATTACTTTCAAGCCAGTATTAGGATGCCATCTATATGTGAACCTTGGTATTGTGCCTCATTTCTTTGTTTGGTAGGCTGTCTTGAAAGTTTCAACTTCTACTACTACTAAAAAAAAAATCTTCTTTTGATTTGTGAATGTTCCCATGCAGAAAATTGTGTTACAATAGAGGAATTATATTAGGAAAATTTAACCTTCATGACACACCCCCTTAGCCGTTATTTTTTCAGTGCAAAATCTCCTTTCAATCATAATATCTTTCAGACCCAGATTTCAATAATCTATAAAACTGCATGCAAGTGCTTTGAATTAGTTTATTTATTTTTTTCTGCTTGTGGTTGTAATATTTCAATTCATTTTGCTAATGGACTTTGTAAGGTCTTCTTTGTTTATTGCACTCCAAAACAATTTGAATTACGTTGTGCATTTCTTATGCTCCAAACCTGACCTTTATAAATATATACCTGAAGTGCATCTTTGTCTAATCCATGCCAAGGTTTATATGCAAAACAGGCAGGGAAGATAAAGAACAAGTATTTAGCCAGTGTGTGACAATATTATTATATTTCAACTTTGAGATGTGGTGCCTTTCTATCAAAGACCACAAAACAGGTTTACAAATAATAATAATAATAATAATAATAATAATAATAATAATAATAATAATAATAATAATAATAATATGACAACAGGAGGGGAAAATATTATTATAGTGTAGCAATTAACAACAATTTGCTCTTTTTTTCAGAAAGTAGGTTGACTACTTGACAGGTCATCCAATTGTTGTGCCACTCAGTTTCCAATGGATGAGAAGCAAATGTTGGTAGCTAAAGCTGGTCAAGAGTTCACACTGCCATATTGATTGTTATCTGATTACAGTGTTTCTAATGATTGGAGAAAGACTTGAGTCTGCAAAGTCTGCCACCCAGTGAGGGCAATATCTTTCCATTGTATCTTTCAGAATCAATTACAGCAACTCTGTGGCTGCTCTGGTCCTTTGAACATGTTTGTTTTATTATTAAAACCAGTTCAAAATTCAGCAGTCCATATGCTAACAAATTTGAGTTATGTGCATTGCCCAAACATTGGCCCATTGGCCTCTAGGAAAATACATTCGAATGCCATGGACTTTGCATGTTTAAACCTCCCTGAATGCCAAGCTCTGCATTACTGTTCATATCTGGTTGTTGTCTGACTTTGAAAGGCTCTAAGCCAGCTTGCGAGAGGACCCTGCAGCTCATCTTCAGACACAAGATGATAGAGCTTTTTGCTGTAATTCCCTTGGACTGGAAAATTCCCTGTCTGTTTTGGTTCACTTCAGCTATTTTGAAGTTAGCTAAACTTTACCATACTCTGTTTGACCTGGCTTACTCTTGATTATTTAAGTTATCCTCACAGAGCCTTGTGGCGCTTGTAAATGAAAGATTATTTTACAAGGTCAGTTTTGTACTGTAATACTGTAGACATCTTTGTTGGTACTCCAACATTGAAGCAAATAATTTGATTGGTTTTCCCTCTAGATGAGTTCTGCAGTTCCTTGCCCTGCCAGTGGGGCCAAGCTCATGTATCAACAAGAGTATTCTGACTATTTGATCAGTAGATAAACACTTTCACTTCTCTGCATTGGCATTATATGTTTGTTGCCCCTTCTTGAATATGCCTGATATTCAGAAACATGCATATTTATATGCTTTTAATATGGCTTTGTTTTAGAACTGCCTAAAAGAGTTTAGCTCAGGCAGAGACATATCCAAGACATACACAAAAGTCAACTGTATCAGTTCTCAAGTGTTACTGACAGAACATAGCATGATTTTTTTTAAAGGTGATAAAAGTATTTGTAAAGAAACAATGTTAGCCCATAGGAAATGGTTTGTACGATACCTTAAAATCTGTTAAAATAATTTGACAGATAACTGTTACAATGCTTTTCAATTCTCCTCTTACAGTGGACATATTTGACATATTTGCATTTCGGTACACAATTGTAATTGACAAGAAAAAAAAAATCTCTGTATACAGTATTTGCAACTGAAGTCAAGTGTATGTCTTGCTTAACATTATTATTTTTATTGGTTTGATGCAGAATTTAGCTTCACTGGGATTACAGGATGCATCCATGATTCATAAATCATTAAATCTTAAATCTTAAATAACATTGTAAATGAAACAAAACAAAGAGAAAAAAAAAATATTTAACTATAAGAGTTGTCATGTTATTTTATATTACATTGACTCCATTGACCTTTAAATAGTTACAGTCAAAAGTTTTAACTACATTTTACATTATAGTGCAGTGAAATAGAACATTCTGCACGAGAAACAAAAATGCACAACCCTTTAGTATATTTATTGGCTGAAAAGTCACATTTGTGCAGACCACCTGCAGTGGTACCTCTACAGTGTTCATTGAAGACTACATTACCATTACACTTCATCTTCAGCACAAGGGGATCCTGCAGTGAGAATCTGACATGAAACAACAAACTTATTATGTTTAGTGTGTGTGTGTGTGTGTGATATATATATACGCTGTTAAAACTACTAGCTATACCAGAGATGTTAGGATAAAATTAATAGTGTTCGAAAAGTAATGAGGCTGATAGGTGCGGTGCAGTTGAGTTTGATAACTTGTGTGTATATGTGGTTGTGACTTGATGAAATCCTAAATAATAATAATAATACTAATTCAAAAGTAAAGTTAATAATCACTTGATATATGTGGGAGATATAGCAAACTAGAAGATGTGTTCATTGTCCATGTGTTGTGTTAGCTCTTCTCCTCTGTTCTTGATTTTAAATGAGATGGTTGCATGAACACCCACTATCATGCCCTATGGGAATTCACTGAGATCCTTCCACTTGACTGTGCTAATCTTAGATTGGTCTAGTAGATCACAGTATCACATGACCACCTGCATTTGCATTCATTTGATTTTATAATTGTACTTACATTCTCTAGGTTTTAGCAAGCCAGTGTATTATAAAAAAGTAACGGGATTAAATGAAAAAAATAACTTGTTAACAATGTGTAAAAAGAACTTGCTCACATTTATTATTTTATCAAGTGTATCTTTAGTTTTTCTTTCCTTGACTAGAAGCACTTTAGGTAATATATATATATATATATATATATATATATATATATATATATATATATATATATATATATATATATATATATATATATATATATATATATATATATATATAATTCTATTGCTAAGTCATGACATAAGTGATTTTTCGATATGTATTCTCTTTTGGCTTGATAAAAGTCAGAAGTATACTTTGTTTTGCTAAATAGAACATACATGCATTAAACCCTTTTTTTACATACAGTAAATTAGTTATTATATATGCCTTCAGAACTAAAACTTTTAAGCCAGACCATTCTGTACACATTGTTGCCATAGTGCTTTATAGAAAATCAAAAAGTAAAAAATACTGAATTTGCTTAACACAAGGTGAGACGGTTGTGTATTGAGCTTCAGGACATTGGACAGCAACCACACAGTTCCCTCATTAAACCTGCTGTTAAAATTCAGCACTGCAGACAGCAACCAGTGGAGAGAACTGCTGTTTGCAAGTAAATCTCAGCACTCTGGTAAGTGACAAGAACTTGGATGCCTTTGTCAGCAATCAGCCTTTTAAATGCAAGAGCCCTTAAAACAAGAAAAACCACTTTTTTTAGGTGACTCAACCTATTACATCTCCAGCAGGCTTCTGCAAAACTTCTTCAGCAGGTTTCTGCAAAACAAAAAGGCCGTGTCTTGCCACATCAGGGATGGACTCACCCCTTCACAGTTGGGCTTAACAAATGCAGAAGAATTAGAATCACCAAATATCTTGTCTATAGCCCATATGTTTGAGTTTCAGAACAAATAATAACATATCTGCATTGGTGGACTATTTCCTAGTATGAGGGAAAATGGGAGATAAGCCCTGTATGAGTGAACCTTTTGCTCACCAAAATGGCAAAGTAATTACAATTGCATCACCACAGAAATGACCTAGAAGTAATTTAAGGATGTTGTCTCCAGTCCTATATTTATAGCAATTAAACATTTGCCAGTTTATAGAACACTCAACACTTTTTTCTTCCCCAAATATTAATGTTAAACATTACATGTTTTTGCTACCATTGAGGTACATGAGCAGAATTGTTTCAAAATCAGATATAGTCATAGAGTATGTAGACGAACTGAAAAACAGAAGTGTTGCAAAAGCCTATTTTTTTTATTATATTATACAACTGTGGCCCTGTGACAGGGTAACGTCACTGGCAAGACTGTTTCCACCTGGAAGGAGACTCAAGGACAAGAAAGCTGCAGGTTTAAATGTATTTTTGCACACTAATCATAAATAACAAAATAATAAACAAAACACTCGAACAAAATAAACAGGCACGGTGGCCAAAACAAACAGTTCAACAAAACAGTACATACACTTTCTATACCCAATGGTTTCAGGCCGAGTTGCCTCTTTCAATGAAACACGACTTCACAGGATCTCGTAACACACGATACACCAACAGAGAATACACAACAAAGCACACCAACACATACATTCCGTGTTACTAACACCGACAAACTCTCAAAACCAATCCTCACAGGGCTGCCACTCTGCCACATTGCCACAGGCCCTGTGTGGATTTTATATTCAATAATATAGCATAGCTATTATTTGATAAGAATGTGTGTTCTGCTTAATGCAATGTATGTGTGTGTGTTAGCTGTATCTGAATGGAATGTCTTTGTCTGTGGGCCAATAAGGAGTATGACTAATATAAAATGGCTTATGGGATAAAATGTGATCACGGGTTGAAAATCTCACCAATGGGATACCTGTAAACGTTTATCCCCTAGTAAATGTAACACTTCTGTGTTAACCTTGGGATTCTCCATGCTAAACTTTATACACACTTAAGCTGTGTTTCATTTACAATTTGCTGGAAGCTGTAGAATAAAAATGTTGACTTCTACAGAGCAATAGTTCTCGTGGAGAGACCTTTTATCACCCATAATAGTTGACCTTTTACATTGTTTTCTTTTATTATATCAGTAGTTGCCAGAATCTTCTTTACCACAGAAACATCTCTAGGATTCAGCTTTTTGGTCTCATCCTGATGCTAAGATATTGACTGAGATTATGATTTTTTGACAAAGTTTTATTAAATGGACAATAATTACCAGTAATTGTAATCAGTACAAGTATGCCTTACCTTTATTTGGTCCTAATCATACCCTTATTAAAAGTGATTATTTCTGACAAATTGAGAAAACATTTGAGATAATTACCTTAACATTCTGTAATTTCTTTAATTATTGCCTTTTCAACCATGGACAATGTTATTTGCACTAACAAGCATAGCTTTGGTTTATATGTATTTATTTTATATTGTTCAGCCATATTAGGCAAATAAATACCTGTCTTAAAATAAAAGCAAGTATATAGCATATTAAAGTTAATTCAACATTTGTATGTGTGGTTGCTTCTCTTTATATCTACTACTTTCTTTATGCACAGTATAATCGGTCTTAATCTTCAAGCAAATTAGCACTTTGCTAGATCTAATATTTATATGCCACCCTTAATCTGTGCTATGAATTAAAAGGCAGTGGATCAGAGGAAATAGTTTCCTAAATCTGAAGGCTAGGAACATTGTCAGCATTAGTAAATAGAGGTAAAGCTCCAGTTTGGGTAAGGTGTGGAGGATGGGACACCACCTGCAGAGTGCTGCAGAAGTGGAGGAGAGGTGAGACATAACCCCAAAGTTTTAATCGGGAGTCTAATATATGATAATGGCTGCCTCCTAAATCGCAAGGCTACACCAGATTGTATGGTATGTCTGTTATTTTAAGTTCTGTATTATGCTTTAACGTCATTGTTGCAATTATTCATTTATTTCAGGCAAGTGAGATGCATTCTTAAATTGATTTTGTAAGTATTATATTTATGTGACACATTCCACAACTTAAGACCACTGGTGGAAACCTTGCAAGGCAGGGTATGGCTTCTGTTAAAATGAGTTTGGATTAGACATGTTTAATTTCCCATAATTGATTAGACAGAGATCATGGAATATCAAATAAGAACATTAAAACTGACTACTTACAAAGAGAATATGTGTAAAGTCTGTGTATAAACAAATGTCACTATGGGTACAGTACCATAGAAAAAACAGAGTCGCCTTGTCATTTTCCAACATTAGCTAACTTAAACGAATTCCCCTTTCTTTCTTTCAATCAATCTGTGTTTCACAGTATTTCAACTCATACATTTTGTATCAGTACTGATATTTAAAAAAAAAAAAAAAAATTGTGACAGATTGCCCTCTTGTGATGGATTTCTTCTCCAAATAAAAATTTTAGACACAGGTTGCCAGGAAACACCATAGCGTGTGTTTATTATTTACAACCAAAACAAAATAAACAAAACAAAACATAACCCGATCTCAGGCCCTGTGTAAACAGTTGATGTTCCTAACTATTAAAAAGGCAGGCTAAGCCTGTTACCCCATTATCGAAACCAAATCGCGATCTTAAATACCTTTCCAATAGTTAGTTTTCCAATTTCACAATACTCCACTTACCCTCCAACTGTCTCAACTAAACTTCTACTATCACCCCACATGAAACACACACACACACACACACACACACACACACACACACACACACACACACACGCCCTTGTAAACATAATTAAGTTAATTGAATTAACCTGGAGTTGGTCTTGATGCCAGTAACCACTACTGGATCCTAATGTCCCCAATGTATGGTCTCTAAATAAAACATTTAATTAAAACTAGATTTAAATATTTTTAATCTGCCTTATTTAACACACCATTATCATTTACCCAGTGTATGAATTAACCCATTGCCTAGTGTATTAATTAACATTACATTTAATTTATTTGTTTACCACCCAGTTGGTTTACATTCTCATTTCACATTTTGCTCCTTTCCTAACCTTTCCTTTCCTAACCTTCATATATATGAGACAGCATTAAAGTTCTCACTGGTTCTCAATCTTATCAAAATGACATGAATACATTGCTAAACACTTCCTTTTGGAAGTTTTGTTCAATATTAATAATAATTTCCATATTATCCCCTCCTAGGTTGTGAAATTAAAATACATGTAATGCCGTACTAAGCACTTGACATAATACTACAATATATACATTTTAGGAAACAGGCCCTAGTATATATGTACTTTTAATTACAAGGCTAAGTTAATCATACATTTCTAGTTGTTTTTTCTTTTTAAATTTCATATAATTACAAGAGCATAGCTTCACTAACCCTGAAGGTACAAATCCTCAAAAAAAAACCAAAAAACAACAAAACAAAACAAAAACACTGTTAAGTGGAATCACTGTCGTTGTTTTTACCCTCAAGCTAGCATTCTTAATGACAAACTCTGTTATAAACTCCTATCTGCTATTAAACACAGTACAAGCAGTAGCAGATCATGTGATCTGAGCACAGGTTTTAACTGGAAGGAGCCCAGAGTGTTTTTTTTTTTCATCAAAGGAGACAAGCCTCAGTTGCAAACTCTTATCTGCTATAGCTACACACAATACAATACTAGCAATGGCAGATGAGAAAGGCAACGTTGGTGCAAAATTACAGAGCCCCAAAGGAGGCAGACCAAACCAAGCAGAAACAAATGGCGTTGCCTCCTAACAAATCCAAAGTCTAAACGGATACATATATCTGTGTGCTTTGTAAAGAGGCACCCGCAATGAGTTTATTATGTAATTGCCTTTTGCGAACCAAAAGATCCCAACCTCTATTAAAGGTAAACCATTCTTTACGAGAAAGCTGCTTAATGATGGATCATGGTAAACAACATAGACACGAAACCCAATTTAAGTCTATGTAGGTCTTCTGTGTTAAGTCTATGTAGGTCTTTTAGTCACCATAGAAAAATACAACAGGTTAAAGAACCCTAATGTTCATAATTGAAAGATTTCTTAACATTTACCAGCATGGAAACTAATTAAGGATTTATCACATGTTTTGCATTTTACAAAATGAAAAAAAATGAATAAAGAAGTTATGCTAGTCAATTACCAGACACTAAAAGGAGAGCTTTCAGGACAATTACATTTGCAAGCTAGTAGAAAAAAAATAAAAAAAAAATATATATATATACACACACACACACCGATGGTAACGTGAATGTTGATAAAATTGTGCGCATCTCATAAAATGCAAATATTGTTCACACATGTAAGTTAAACTTAAGTTGGTGGAAATCAACATAAGTTTTCCAGAGCTCAGGTGTATACATACCAACAGTATATTAGTGAACTTTTAATTGATATAATCTCATTATTAATTTAGTCAAATTAGCAGAACTCTTTCCTCACTAAAAGGTAGGCTTCAAAGAGACTGGTTAATGACTATTATACATTGTTATTCTACCACAGCAGCTACACAGTTTAGTCTCTGCAGGTTATTAACCCCTATGCCCGAATCAGGTACTGTGCTTTCATTTAATTTATGGTTATTTATTTATAAATATATACAAAACCTCCTCTTTTTATACTGAAATTACTTCAAGTGCCTGTGTACCTCAGATCGAAATGAGAGTTTAATAAAAAATTAACAATCTAATAATTAGTATTAATATTTGTAGTTTCTCAGACTTCTTGCCTTTTAACTTATTTTAAGCGGAGCTGGTAGTTAAATTGCATTTCACCAATTAGAACAGGTCGCCTGCAATACAACATCATAGTAATTGTACAATTGCAGTGAATAAAGTTGGCCTATCCGCTATCTCATACTGGGTGACATTATCTGAAATTCTAGTTAAAATATGCATGGAATAAAATCAAAATACTGGAATCAATTAACTTCTGTCATTTATGTGTCTGGGTAGAATTGTAGTTTGCTATTGGGAACATTAGAGTTGTTCTTGCTGTCTAAGACTTTCAACTGCTTTTAAAAAACAGAGGCCTGTATGCAAAGTTAATCCTGCAATATACAAAACAAAAACCAACAAAAGCTTGTAAAATATTTTTGTTGGTACTTTTATTATTTTTCACCCAAACGGAACAAATCATATGTTTGTATTATCCAGTTGTCAGTCCAATGGAAGAAATATGCTTAATTTGTAACCAGCCATGTATAACATTTGAAAATGTGCATCCCATTTTTTAGTTTTAAAACGAATCTGTTGTTTACACCAAGAGAAATGAACCTGAAAACATTAAATATTCATCACAGAAATAAAGCTTGCCGTTATTTGCAGCAAAGTAGTAAAATGTTTTAATGTTCCAAGACTCTTAGGCTACTTTAGCTGAAAGTTTTTTTTTTTTTGTTTGTTTGTTTTTTAATTAATTAATTTTTTTTAAATTTTAGCTTTTTCTCATCCGCTGCTGATGATGTTGTAAACTTGGCTCTGGTTTCTCATCAACTGGGGACAGGATGAAACATAATTTTTAAATGAATGTATTGCTTTAATGCCCTTATCTCACTCCTCTGGGATAATTGTGCTGCTTAGAACAAAGCAAAGAAAACAGCTTTGATCTACTAGCTTATATCCAATTTAAAACTCATTGACAAGACAATGAGCCCATGTATTTAATCATTTTCATTACTGCTAGATTATTTGCAACATTTGACATTCTATTGTTCTCTTGTTGTTTTCCTTATTTATAAAGCTTATTGGTTACTGGTATAGTAATTTTCTAAGTGATAATTGCAAATACTGTAGCTAATTGATTAGCAACTGGAAATACAAATTTTAAACAGGAAAACATCAATTCTGTATACAGCTTTTATCACAAGCAGAAGTTTTAAAGATGTAAAAATTGTTTATATATATACACACACACACACACACACACACACACACACACACACACACACACACACACACACACACACACACACACACACACACACAGTGGCTTGCAAAAGTATTCAGACTCCTGACCAATTCTCTCATATTACTGAATTACAAAAGGTACATTGAAATTTCGTTCTGTTTGATTTTTTTTTTTTTAAACACTTACACTCAGAATTAATTATTGTAAGGTGACATTGGTTTTATGTTGGGAAATATTTTTAAGAAAAATAAAAAAACTGAAATATCTTGCTTGCGTAAGTATTCAACCCCTGTGCTGTGAAAGCTCCCAGTTTGCACCGATGAAAGAAATTGCCCTAACGAGGACAAAATTACCTTACCATTGGCCTCCACCTGTGAACCATTAAAGTTGCTGTCACATTTTCTGGATAAAAACCCCACTGTGACTCTGAAGGAAAATTAAGACCAAAGAGTATTCTACAGAAGTTAGAGATAAAGTAATACAAATGCATAGATTAGGGAAAGGGTACATAATAATATCCAAGTGTTTGGATATCCCAGTGAGCACAATTGGATCAATAATCAGGAAGTGGAAGCTTCATCACACCACCCAGGCACTGCCAAAAAAGGCCGTCCCTCAAAACTCAGCGCTCAAACAAGAAGAAGACTTTGAGGGAAGCCACAGAGAGGCCAACAATCACTTTGAAGGAGCTACAGAGTTCGATGGCTGGGAGTGGAGTAATGGTGCACCAGTCAACCATATCAAGAGCTCTGCATAACACTGTCCTGTATGGGAGGGTGGCAAGAAAGAAGCCGTTACTCAAAACGTACCATCTGAAAGCACGTCTGCAGTTTGCCAGAAAGCATGAGAGTGACCCAACTGCGATGTGGGAAAAGGTTTTGTGGTCAGATGAGACCAAGATAGAGCTTTTTAGCCAAAACTCAAAGCACTATGTGTGGCGCAAACCTAACCCTGCCCATGCCTCAAGATACACCATCCCTACAGTGAAGTATGGTGGTGGCAGTATCATGCTGTGGGGATGCTTCTCATCAGCAGGGACTGGGCATCTTGTTACAATTGAAGAAAGAATGTATGGAGAAAAATACAGGAAAATACTGCAAGAGAATCTGCTTCAGTCCACTAAAAAACTGAAGCTTGGGAGGAAATTCACCTTTCAGCAGGACAATGATCCCAAGCACAAGGCCAAAGCAACATTGGAGTGGCTCAAGAACAAAAAGGTGAATGTCCTACAGTGGCCCAGTCAAAGTCCTGATCTCAGTCTTATTGAGAATCTGTGGCACTATTTGAAAATTGCGGTCCACAAGCATCGTCCAACCAACCTGAACAACCTGGAGCAAATCTGCCAAGAAGAATGGGCCAAAATCACTCCGACACTGTGTGCAAAGCTGGTACATACTTACCCCAAAAGACTTAAAGCTGTTATTGCAGCGAAAGGTGGCTCTACCAAATATTAATGTGTGGGGGTGGAATACTTATGCAACAAGATATTTCAGTTTTTTATTTTTCTTAAAAATATTTCCCAACATAAAACCAATGTCACCTTACAATAATCGATTTTGAGTTTAAGTGTTTTAAAATAAAATATCAAACAGAACAAAATTTCAATGTACCATTTGTAATTCGGTAATATGAGAGAATTGGTCACTGTGTGTGTGTGTGTGTGTGTGTGTGTGTGTGTGTGTGTGTGTGTGTGTGTAATATATATATATATATATATATATATATATATATATATATATATATATATATATAGATAGATAGATAGATAGATAGATAGATATATATAGACACACACACACGTACAATTAGGTCAAGCAACATAATTATACTGTTGATTTAGTTTATAAATAAACAGCATCCCATTTAAAACAAAGTAGATGTATTACTCCAAATTAGGTAAACAGTAGTTGCTTGACTGCAATCTGTCAAGAGATAACATTTGCATATATTAGATGCATCCCCAGAACTCACTAATAGAAATCCTTCAAAGTGTAGACAGAGCTGCCCATTCAGAGTGGTGTGTCAGCTGAATGAAAGAAGAGTTGACAGGCTATTACTGCCAGTTGCCAGTAGATATTTAGGGATGGCTAGGGCTAAACTTTCTGGTAGAAACCATCAGTAGAATAATGGCACACTGTTAGCACTTGTACCTGAGACCGCACATGCTGCATGAACAAAATGTAGCTTTCTTGCAATTGTTGCAATTTTTGTGTTTACAGGTACAAATCCCTAGATTTTGGATGTGTTTGGGGGTTATTTCACCAATGCATATGTAACATTTCAGTCTTTACTGTATTTGTCAACAGTAAATGGCAGTAACGTGGATTGGGGTGTGTTTCTGCTTATTCCGCTATAATTACTATTTGTTTTTATTTATTTTGTATTATAGTATTTTCTATGGTTCACTGGTTCTTGTACATGTTGCATTTGTTACTGTACTTTGCTCAATTCCTTCTTAGCAAGTAGCACCAGTTCAATCTGAGAAGTCCACATCAATGCCTCATGCTGAGGTTTAAATAACCAAGTACCAATTTATTTACCTTCATCGAGCTGTGGAAAGAAAGGGAACTAACCTCACTGTGATGGGATCAACCCTGTATAGAATCAAAATTCAGTGCGGTTCCATCTCCAAATACAAATGCACATATAAATAGTGTGGAAAAGATACACATGATAGAGAAAAAAAGAAAGGTGTTTTAGGTATTGACAGGATCAGTCAATAAATATTACCCTCTATCTGATACACTGGTTATTGTGTTTAAATGTGCTTTGATCCACAAACAAAAAGGATAGCAGAGACCATGTGAATGTACCTCAGGAATACTCTTTGTATGAGGGGATGGATTACATGGACTCCAATTAACTGAATAAAATCCATAGGCATTTCTGGAAAGAACTTATAAAACTCAAGAACAGAAATGTGAATTCATCAATACACTCACCAGAAACTCCCCATTTAGTTCAAGTCACTATGTTTTATTGTGAAGGAAATATAAGTTATTAAGACCTACTTACTGCAGACTTTTAAATTACTAATTAAAGACCAGCAATGTGAAACCACAAGTGACATTTTGTCTTAAGAGCTATGTGAGCTGAAAGATATGCTCGCTCCTCTCAGGCTGTGAAACAGTACTACATCTAATAGTAAATACTAATCTCTTCGAAGGTTTGGTGCCATAGGACAGAGAGTGTTATGTGCAATACATCATCATGAACTATGTCATAAAGTAGATCTTATTATTAGTAGTAGTATTCATAGTAGTCTATTAATTAGTTAGTATATAATATTTCTGCAATAGAGCTTTAGAAGTTCTACCAATTTGTTTTGTAATTTTTAAAAAATATTTTCAAACACAAATTAATCTGCATTTGCATTCATTACACAGGTTTATTTCTGATCAAGTTTAGATCACCAATGCAATTGTTCTCAATGTCCTTGCAATTGCAAAGCAATTGTGCTGGCTTTGAATCTCTGTGCTTCAGTTAAAATATCTTACAGCTAGGAACACCGAGCAATGTATCCTGCTCACCAAGGTGCAACAGGGCTTCTTTAACCTATATTAATGTTACCAATTGCAACACTGTAGTGAGAAAAAGCTCTGTGTACAGAGACCATGTGCGTTCAGAAAAAAAAAAAAATCAAATGACCTTTGTTTTGAACAAAAAAAGCGAAAGGTTATTTTGTAAGAAACAGAATTCATGAAGAAAATATGATCTAATAAATGAATAAACAGTAATACATTGTAGCAGAAGGAGGTTTTAAATAGATCTCAGCTGTTTTTTCAGTGTATCCTGTTGTTTAATCTTCTTTATAATTGCATGCTTTATGCATATTATATATACACACACATGTTCTATGATGAATCAGCTATGTACTTTGTACTAGGCTTCTTCATTGGTTTCGCTGGATATATTACATCTGTGGCCAAAGTTTAGAATGAACTAATTTTGTTGAATGAAACCTGCTAAATAATGTCCTGTTATTATATTGAATTACATACCGCTTTGTATTTCCATATATTTAAAGAAAAACTGACAAAATCTAACAGGAAAAACTGTACTACTGTTACGGCTTCCGGTAGACTTTTGCAATATCATCTTGTAGTTTCTAATTATGTTCATAGTGTTTTTTTTTTTTTTTTTTTAAATTAGGTCTCAATCCTAAAATTCTAGGTGATGCAAAACATTTGGCCATAGCTGTAGCTGAAATAATTCCAAAGAATAAAGAGATTGCGTATTACCATAAGATTTCTATTTCCGATACCACCTTAAAATAATTGCTACAGATTCTTTCAATAGAGTTTCTTAAATTTGCATAGGAGTAACATCTAAATTACAAATGTCTTGTTACAATTTCAAACACAACCTCACAGGAACAGCAGCTAATGCATTTAAATTCATAGGATTCTGTGTTCATTATTTTAAAGTGTATCCTTTTAGCTCTCAAAAACACAGCATTTTTTTTTTTTTTTTTTTAAGACTTTGCTCATGCAACCTTCCTTTTCATCATGTTAGTAGTGGCAGCACCATGTTTATGCAGTGTGCTTGTGCATGAGCCCTCTGCATTATAAGGCTGTAAATTTCAAACTTTGATTTACCCATCAGACAAGGGCAATAAGTTGTGATGGGTTTACACATCTTCAGTCGAAGACAAAGCAATGGTTTTAACAAGGTAAAATAAAAGAGATATTCAAGTGCTAAGATACAATCTATCTATATGTATTCATTCATACACTAACCATTAACCAGATGCAGTGTTGGGTTCCATACAGTTGTTTTTTTACTAAAGTCTATGAGTGCAGAACCAATTTAAAATCCATTGTTTACATACATTGCTTAACAATATTTGCTTAAATAACTGAAAGGCGACATTAACATTGATATTGCCTTTGGGCTATTGAAAAAATGACTTTAGAAATTAAGACCTGTTTTGAATTTCTTATATGCAGCACAACAAAACAAATCTGATTTCCATATAACTATTTACACAAGGCGTGATTTGCAGTAGTTTTGTGGTCTGCACAACATTTGAGGAATTTCATTATTCTTACCTTTATACACAGGATAATGAAGCTACTGTTTGCACCTGATAGTTTCTATTGTTCTTGTTGAAACAAAAAGCAAAATGTCAACAGTCTGAGGGTATCCCATTCACTACTGAAGGCCAGTGGGAAGGTTGTTTTAATTCACAACAGGTTTACAAAAGCCAAGATTTATTACGTCTATTAATGTTTATAAAATTAACATAGCAAGGAGCTGCTTAAAGATAGGCTTTGACAAACATTCCATTCTCCCCATTGCAATGTCTTGACACTACTGTCTCCTGTCTCACACAATTTTATCTGCATAGAACTAAATATGTATGTTGTCTATTACAACTACTACATGTATTTATTAGCTTTATTAAACCCACACTGTACCTATACTTCCACAAAAAAAATGTGCAGAGGAAAGAAAAGGGCATTTTTTAAATTGCAAAATAATCTATATGTATATAAAGACATTTACACATCCTCAAAAAAGCAATGCATCTATAACACTGTATGATGTCAAAACTGCAAAATGATATACTTTAAATACAGCATACAATATTGGTGTCAGAATGGCTTTCCTGAGAGTCCATTAATACCCAAGTACAGTTTTGCATGCATACTGCATATTAATGTTATTACTGTGGCTTCATATCTTAGTAATACTTTTGGAACTTGGTATCATTTATTAACACCTTGCACTTAGTTGATATTAATACACAGTATTTCATTTCATAAAGTGGATTACATATTAAATTGTCTTTAGTCTATGGTAATGCATTAACAAAACTATTGCATTCTGGGGTAAAAATAAAGTTTTTGAAAAAGTAGTTATAAAAGTTCAATAATGAGGCTTCAGTCATAATGTGTGCAGTTTCACAGTCAACAGATTTGTATTTTTATTGTCATGTTCTGCATTGTGTCTTCAGCTGGTTTTATTAAAACAGTACAAAGCGTGTCTCTAAAATGTTGATATAATGAACTGATTTATGTTTATTTTTGTATTTATTTTTTTACGTAACGGTTAGACAAGAATGGATCATTTACGTCAATAACAAGGGCACCAACAGATATAGGATGTGTGAATGTTTGTATTATTAGTAGCAGTATTATATTGAAATATGTTCAAAATGTAAAATACAAGAAATGACAAAACATTTAGCACAAAACTTATAGTAAGTTTGGAAGATCCCTGCGACAGGCTGGTGAGTGCATAGAGGCCCAGAGACAGACTACCACACTTGGTGATAGGAGTGGGATACAGAACCTCCAGGAGGCTTGGAGCAGTACTGCAGGGTTTTTTATTTAACTTTTGGGACACTAAGTGTGACAGGCTGGCAAGTGGATAGAGGCCCAGAGACAGACTGCAGTTCAAAACAATAATACTTTTATTATAAATAAACACAAAAAAGGTGCACGAGGACCAAAACAAAGGTATTTATACACAAAAAAAAAACACCAAGCAAAACTTAAAGGTTTCCAGGCTGGATGATGCCTTCACTGGACCAGAATTAAAAAAACAGCAACCCAAAAAACAGCAAGCACAACAGTCAGTTTGCTTTCTCAGCTCCCTCCTCTCCCTAATTGAAAGCCACGGCCCCCTTTTATGTCACATGGCTGGGTGCTGATTGATCGTTAATTATTCCAATCAACCCCAGCCACCTGAACACAATAAACTCAGGCAGGTAGGGGAATTTAACCCCATCCCTGCCAATTTATAAAGGGCAGAGCTCTGCCACAATCCCATTCTGAAAACAAAAACATACAGATACCAAATGAAAAGCTTAACACCTAAGGGAAAATACCATTAAAAGATCACTCTGTTATATCATCATGCTGAATGTGAAGTGACCATTAAAAAGGGTTGAGTAAGTTGCAAATCAATGTTGTCATCTTGGTCTACCGTCTGTATAGCTTGAGGTATTTGTTTCTGACAGCACACATCCGTCTTATCTTTAAATATGATTTTTGGTGCAAAAAGGTCAGTGTAAAACACATGTGTGTCTGCCTATTTCCCCTGCCCTTATGCACAGCAGTTTTCACATAGCTCCATGAAATTCCTATTGCTACCACATTCAGTACATATAAAACACAACATGCATTCCTCTGGCAAGGAATGGTGTGTACAAGCTATAGCCAACACTGACATTTCCCAAACGGATACTAATTAGCATCACTTTGCAGGTGTTCTGCAACCTGTAAGAAATGAAAAACGTAAAGTATTTCTAACATTATATGAATTCAAAATCGAAAACTTGAAGAAAACTGATCTGGTTTATTTGACTGAAATATTTATTTCCGATAGAATGTAACATTTATATACCTTATACATGATTTTAAATTACATACAGGTAATTATCCCTGTTGAAATAAGAAATGATTTGTAAAGGTTTTGTTTAAATGCGTTAATTGGAAAAAAATCACAGGTAAAAATGTCAGTTTGAATATTAATGTGAGTAACTATAGCAACACACTCCTCAGAGTCTTAGTTGATAAGCTATATCAGCCAAAGTCTGTGGAAAAGAAGGTTTGACAAATTGCCATTTATTCAAATTGATTTGAATGTGAAATGCATTTGTTACAAATACTCTGAAAGTGTCACCATTCATAACATTAAAATCAGTAAAGAAACAGTACATGTTAACAATGTAAGGATGGCCTACTGTATAAATAGTCCAGATTCAACAGAAAGAGTCAACAAAACAAATCATTTCAAATGACAGACTGAATTGAAAAAGAGAAAGTGCTGTACAACCTTCATTTAAACATGGAGAAATATAACTAAATATCTTATTGAAACATTAAAAAAATGACAGGCAATACATAACTTACAAACTCCCCAGTTTTTAAAAACAAGGAACGACCTAATAATTTGATTGTGAAAGCCTAGAACTGTAAAAGCACCTTACAAAAAAAAAAAAAAAAAAAAAGTAGAACTAATGGCTCAATGTCTTTCCATGAATCTGTACCTGCAGAATATGTAGTAGATAGTACATTGGGAATGAAAATCAGTCTGGTTTAAATTCAGTAAGGTATTGAAAATCCACATACAATATATATGCAAAATCATTGCCAAAACATATTGTTATAGACAACATATTTCAAGAAAAGATGGTAATTGCATTGGAATCCAACAGCCAGTAATATGTCATGTTCATTTGAGCAAAGCAAATCCGGAAAAGCCCTCTATACTTAAGCCTAACCTAGAATATAATGTAACCTGAAGCCTAGTGTGCTAAGGCATGGTTGAACAAGTATATCCATTACAAGAGAGTCATTGAACATAAGAGAAAGCTGCAGAAGTAAGCAAGCTAACAGGTAGTCCTGCTGGTTGGAGGAACTCGATTACTGATCTTAATTGTCACAAGGGTCGTTAACCATGGCTAGAGTATTGAAATCCACATTATGTTCAAGACACTTCATACTTTATCTTCACTTTATTTATATTCAAGACAAAACTGAATCTTCATAATGCCAAATAAACAAGGTCAGAAATATAAT
The DNA here is from genome assembly GCF_017654505.1 of Polyodon spathula. NCBI lineage: Eukaryota > Metazoa > Chordata > Actinopteri > Acipenseriformes > Polyodontidae > Polyodon > Polyodon spathula. The sequence continues at coordinate 32,323,521 of NC_054544.1, forward strand.
AAGACCATCAAGAAATTGATACCTGCAAATGAATCATGTAACATTAGTCCATGTTCATTTAAAGAAAATGTTGTTTTCAGAATGAACAAGGGATCAGAATGACAACTAGAAAAAAAGTGGATTTATTTTTCCATGTAATGCAGCCCATGAAGACAAAGGTCCCCACATGCACATTCACATAGAAGCATCTCTATAGTAGAAATGAAATCAAGCCAAAACAAACTGCCACCCAAAAAAAGATTTTATAGTAAAACATTTTAGAAATATCAAAGTAGTTCAAATAAAACAGGCAGTGTTTTGTCATTCACTTCATAGGCCAATGGGATACGAGATGAAAGGAGACATGAATCATTTTGCAGAGTGGTTAAGATGCATGCTTTAGAACTGCAAGTCTTCTGGTCCACGTTCATCCCTCACCTGTTACACAAGCTTGAATCTGTTTCTGAATTCTCTAAATGTAGCCATATTTATGTACTGTATTTAAAATTCAATTTGAACCACTCAGCATGCCAAGTGATCCATACAATTGTAAGATGTAGAGCTGATCAGAAATAAGAATCATCCACTCTGATAACTATATATCTTTATTGGCCAAGACCCATATCAACATCTGCATTTCAAGATAACAACCCAGAGCTGACAGGTACATCAATCAACACAATGGTTGGCAGAAAGCATATTGGCATTTATTTTACATTTCGCTGGTGCTTTAAATTTGTTAAACAGATATTGCTGTTCATTTATTCAATATGAATCAACTATGGAAATGCCAGAATTTTGAATTAATGTTATCCTTGAAAACTACTTCTAATAGAGTTTGAGTTGACTAAATGAGTGAACTTTACACACAGTATCAATATTTAACACCAGTGGGTCAATAAATCCATCTTGTAAAGGTCAGTTCAAACAGTAATACCTGAATAAGGCAAAGCAAACTCAAGGTTTCGAGGGTGAACTGAAACAAGCATATGTAGAGGAGACGTGGGGCCTGGGGATCTGTCTTGTTGAGAGTTCAAATGTTTACATGGTACTGATGATGCCACACTGTCTCAATGAGTTACATAATCTATTTGTTTCCATACTCTTGGGTTATAAGATTCCTAAAGCAAACTGGTGGGGTTAAAGGGCAGTTAAAGTATTATTGACATCTCTCTTGCATTCCATGAGGTGGTTTGTATCAGAAGACCTTCACTTCAGTACAAGGCTCTTGAATTGGGACAATACTGTAGCTTTGACTCAAGCAATTCCAGGTACAAAAACCTTTGATCTGAAAGTCAAAATTAATATAATTTAATTATCCATTGGCTGCACATATGTTGACAAGAAAAGCACTGGACACTCGATTAGCAGTAAGTTCACCCAAAACCTCACTCTAATTGATACCTCCTGATTGAATTCAAGAATGCTACTACAGTACAATGACCAGAGGAGGACATAGTGGGAAATTAAGTGTATAAAGTTCTGAGATCAATCAGCTACCAGGAACCATACCAAGTTAAAATAGGCCAAATGGCCTCTCATTTGTAATTTAACTTATTTATGTTATTGTGAATTGTACCTTATTTAATAGCCAGTGTCGATCCAAATTAATTGTTTTGCTTTTTAGTCGAAGATCTGTATTACTCCTAGAACATGATATTAAAAAATAAATGTGTTGGCACCCAAGCAGGTTACTGTCCCAAGGAACAGCAAATACATTTTGTTTAAGAATGAGGAACAGTTGACTTGAAGACATACATATTTAATTTCTAGTCATCTCACATGGTTGTGCAATACTTTCTAGGTTCACTACTGTTCATACCAAATTCAGACACAGACTGGCATTGCCTGTGTTAAGGACAGTCTTGCTCTTATCCCACCCTTTGTCAACATGTATTATTTTACCTCAAAGCAAACAAAGGGGAATCTTCTTCCGAACTTGCTCAATTTAGTGATTTTTAATAATTAGTTTTTGTCTTTTGAGGTTGACAAATATTCTCCCCTTTATTTTCATGTATAATTTCTAGCCAAGTGAAAAAACCTAAATTAAACAAGTTCAAATTAAAAACTGCATGCAAGAATGACCTGAAGGAATCTCCTGTAAAGGGTGATCAGGAATATTTAAATCTGACCAAAAACATTTCACACAGTATGCACAAATAGATTAAATGTTCAAATAACAGGATGACATATAAAAATTTAATTCAACTCCAATTCAGGTAAATTGCAGTAAAATAAACAAGACAAATGCATGAATTTCTGATCATACTTATAAAATGCATACAAATCCATATAGAAAACTTGCTGAGGATAACTTGCCAGAACTTAATTCCTGCAGTTCTGAAAATCTTAAATCATGAAATTACCTTCTCTTCTTGCGCTTTGCACTGGACTCTATACACTAAACCAAGTAAATTAACTCGCAAAATAGCAAATTTGCTTTTCAAAATTCCAGAAAGGTGATTTGCTGTATTGGGAAATAGCTTCTTCAAAACAGTGCAGCCATATGTTCTGTGTAAACATGACTGTGGTTTTGAGATGTGGTGGTGTTTCCATGTATCATTCTGTCTCATTTTTGAACACTGCAGTTTGAATTATGAAGCACCCAAGATGTGGAAAAATGATGCAGTTGCTCCCACTTTGCATCTAAAGGAAAACTCTGTAAGAGGGCAAACAGAATTAATCGGACATATACTGGCACTAATTCATGATGAATGTATGAATCATTTTAATAGATACATATAACCAACATCTATGCACATTTAAACAGTTTCAAAGATAAGGGCGCTGGGTTTCAAAAATATGCATGTTATTAAAGGCTGTTAAATTGAGGTAAAAATGAAAAAGTGAAGCAATTATGATAACAAGGCGATAGGTTACTTGGTTGGTAGTTTCATGAAGGCAATTTCTTTGCATACTACATGACCCGATTGCCTGTCTTGATTGCATAGGTAATTTGGTTGTATACAACTTAATTGACAGTTGTTAATTTATACCGATTCTTTGATATGATTATACTTGTCACTCTTGTTATTTAAGAAAAAGAAATTATGTATTTCAAAAGTTGATTCCTTATATGGCAAGCCAAATTATCATAGAGATCTCAAATTTATAGATCTCAGAGTATTAAGATATCTAAATCATTGGAGATCCTCAAATATTGAAATACATCTAAATCATCTAAAATACATTTAGGAGAGCAATGATTTCCAGATATCTTTAAATGAAACTTACATTATATCTAAAATGCATTTACAGCTATCTAAATAATTCAGATCTCAAAAGATACTCAGTATCTTTAAATCATTTTTTTGTCATTTTGAGATATCTCCAAATCATTCATTTTACTACCTCTGAACTGTGATTGGCTTAATGGGAATGTCACTCATACAGTAGACTGCACATTAGAGGTCTTCATGGGTCTACTTGGACCCGAGACCTGACCGTACGGGTTTTTGGGTGCAAAAGTCATGCAACACTTTGATCAGGTCCGGTTTTGTTTACTCTAATACACAAAATGTCGATTACTATTAAAGCTCTCTGGTATTAAAAATCATTGTTTATAAATCATGTTGCATGGACTGGCTTCCCACTGTGCACATGACATGGCTTGCAGAGCACATCAGACACACGACCCATACCTAATGGATTTCTTTTAGATCATTCTTAAAAGTCGGAGTAATGGAATTGATTTTGAAGGACGTGAAAGAAACTTAAGAAAAAAAAATCCATGACCTAAAGCTTGCAGAAAAATGCAAGCCTGAGGTGTGGGCATCATTTGTTATTGTGGACAAAGGAAAATAAGTTTTGCAAAACACAAATTTTACATCTCAATTCCATTTGCTCTTGTGATAAGTTTGTATTAAAAATCACACATTTATGAGATCGTACTTCAATTCATTTGATTTTCAGATAATGTATTTCTTTTACACAAACATTTTACATTTAATTTTACAGTGCTCTGTGTAGGTTCATGATGGAATAAACATTGTCTGTAGTTCAGCCAGATTTCCAGGTTGACAAAAAAAAAAAAAAAAAAAAAACCACTGCTTTAATACTGTATCTAGTCAGTGCATATATCAAGCTGGGAAAAGGAAAAACATTCCATTGTTTTTTCAGGCCAGATCGGATCCAGGTCTAATAAGAATTTTACATTATGTTGGGTAGGGTAAATTGTCACTGTGGTCAGAGCAGGTTGATTAATTTGGACCCATGAAGATATCTTCTGCACATGTTGAATGCATGTGTTTTATTAAAGAGGCAGGTTGTTTTAAAAGAAATATCAGAACGACAGTATATTAATGCATTTTTTTTAAACTAATGGTCATGCTGTATGCATTAAAGGGGAAAGAGAAAAGGCTTTTTTTTTTTTACATAAGACAAGGAATACATGTTAAAATAAAAAGATAAGCGGTGCAGTTTCACTTTACATTGTCTCTGCCTGTCCCCTGCTGAGTGCAGTCTTTGGGGATCGCTCATTTTTAGTCAATGTAAGCCACCTCCACAATAAGTGTGCACAGTATGGTATGTAAATTAGCCAAATACTGTGCACATAAATTAATGTGTGCTCTGAGTAAACGGGGTAGTAAATTTTGATTTATCGTGCATGTTGGGCTCACTATAAATGTGCGCTAACCCCAAATTAGTGCCCTTTTGTAAAGGAGGCCCTTAATGTAAAGGGCTTCCTAATATTTGATATGGTACTTGAATGCAAAACAATCATGACTCTGCATTTTCCTTCTCTCTTTTCCTATATGGTTTAGCGAGAAACTACATCCTGAGGTCACAACACAACAATAATGAGCATTTGCTTACCATGTAAAATAAACATTTCCATGCTTCAAAGTACTGTTGCACCTTCATCTTCTCTTCAAATCACCATTACTCTAATTGAAGCGCAATTATCCGATTCAAATCGGGTCATGAAACTGAAATCAAGGAGCAAATAAAGACACAGTACAGTTAAACATATGGAAAGACGTTTCAAGAAATGGTCTAATCTTGTCTGCAGGTTAGAAAACCGTGTTTTGAGGAAATGCATTACAATGTCTGGGTAATGCAAAACTTGCCTTGCAGGGTAAATTTATGACAAAATGATAAGCGAGTGTGGAAAATGAGACACAGAAACTAACCTTCATAGAAAAGGAAAAAATGTGTAGGGAGTTAGGAGTGGGACAGAATATTAAAAAAAAAAAAATGCTTACAGCCATTTTACTGATGTACTGTTTTTCTGTTCTGTTTAGTTTGATTGTACTGGAAAGCTGCATCAATGACGTGAAGAAAGATTCCCAGCTTGTGAATGCTGCTGTGAAAGATGTCAATATCCGAGTGCAGGGGGCAGAAAAGAATTTCCATTATATCAGTGTTACTGCTGTGAATCTCCATCACCTTCGCACGTACAAAGCACTTATACACAGAACTAAAGAGCTATCGTAAATTGAAGACTACATCAATAATTTGAACCTTTCTTTCTATTTGAACAATCATGGGGTGTTCCCAGGTAAATAATAAAAGTATGTACTGTTGGAAGGAGATACAAATTGACTGCTGCACTGACAAATGCTTTTTATATTACATTCTAACTACTGAGCGATGGCATTTGCCATTCTACAAAACTATTAAGACTTTAGGTATTTTATTGTTTTCAGATCTTAGTACTGAATTAGACAATGGCTTTGGCCAAATTAATATGAAATATCTATTAAATGCTTTGATCTTTTGTTAGATTAACATACAAATATATATATATATATATATATATATATATATATATATATATATATATATATATATATACATACACACACACACACACACTAATTCAGGTGGAGGTTAATCAAATATGCTTATCATACATCCCGGACTGGATTAATAATAAGTAACAGTACTTTTATGTCGCTCTTTGTTGAAATGGCTTGCATTTTATCTTTCAAAATCTCACAGTATATTTTGATCAAAAGTGGACTATGGAAAGGACTAAAAGTTTGAAAAGGGTGGATTGAGAATGCATTCATTTATTTACTCTGGAACATTGTTTTAGTGGGATTCTGCTTATTTTACCATGACACTACTTCTAAAAAAACAGGAAGTGACTTACCTAAGAGCCACACAATGGCAGAACTAGGACTAATAAACGAGCTCACTGTATGACTTAAGTGAATGCGTACGATTCTGATCAATTACATTTGGAATTGGGTATGTGATATTTTTGCACATCATTTTGCAAAGTATTGTCAAATTAAAACAATGGTTAAATCTACAGCCTTCAGAGATTTAGCTCTACTAATTATTGTATTTATGTTTTACAGGTATGTATTCTTTGTTTCAGGTCAATGGATCAGTTTTGTTTCAGGTCATTTAGAGAAATGGGTCCATGAAAGAATTTAAGAGGAGCAATTTTGCACAAAATTTGCAAACATTTGTATCTACTGTAATGAAAGATATTGTACTGACTATCTAGCCATGCAACATAATCACTCCAGCTGCAAGGATCTTATTGATCTACACACTACAAGTGTTCCCATGTCTCTTGGCTTTTAAAGGACAATAACTTCAAATAAAGCACATTTCATGTGCCATTTAATGACTCTGCATTGATGGAGTGGTGTGGAGTTAATATGTCAAAATGGATATGGCCTCTAGCTAAAGGAACCAGCTGCACCACATCCCTTGTTTTTCTCAAACACCATTGTTTGAAAGAACTTTGTAAATCTGAGTCAAACCAACAACTACGTATTGCTGCGTTCTGCTCCTCTGGCAAAAATATATATTGCATGCAGTATTGTCACACCACAGAGAGCACAGGAAGAAGGTTAACAGTCATCCTATGTGTGCACTGAAGAGAAGTAGGGTTTGAGTTAATTGATTTAGGCAGTACAGTACATTATTTAAACCTTGGGTTTATATAAGACACAATTATGTAGAGGTACATGATTTCATTGCTGCTTTTATGTCTGTGTCCAATCAGATCTACTGCAGAATATTGTTTTGTAAGGCCTATGGATAGTTACGTATAACAAATCAGCGACAACAACTATGGAACTGGAGGAAACTGAGGCTCAAACTAGGATCAGCACTTTAATTATACGGGAGAAAGTTACCATCTAAAATAAGCATTTTAAATTCCTGTGAAGATTTTTGGAGAGTATATTTTCATCAAATGGGACATCTGTATCTTAATATTTTAAACAGTGTCAAAAGTAGTTTACTTCAATTCCTGCCTAGGATGCAATGTTAAAGACACCTTTGTACATAACAGTATGGTTTTTGCAGGATTTTATGAAGTGATGGGAAGTGTATGCCTGTCTTTGTTCCAGGTGTCATAACTTCTTGAGTATGAGGTTCATGGTAACTAATATCTGACAGATGCGATTATCCACAAAAACAACAATTATAAAAATGGACTACCCTCTTTTTTACATGTTTGTACTAGGCTTACAGGATCTTTCAAAAGTGCCATTACAGCACCCTTAATGATTGTCAGTTTTGTTCCACCAAGAACTAGATTGTCACCCAGATCTAATAACTGCGTACTTTATCATTGTTTTTTTTAAATAAGAGTATTTGGAAAACATGTCAAGCCACCAAAACATGATAATCGGTTGACTTAATGAGCCTTTCTTTTTACTCAAGCAAATGTGTTGCACACTTAGAATATCTGAACTCAAAGTTTGTGTTGAAAGGGTCATATTTCTAACACTAAACCAGTAAGGAGAAACACACAAGTAAATACTGCACTCTTGTTCCTGCTCTTCCAATCAATGCTACAATGTGCGCGTGTATTTTACTGTCACTCATGTGATGTGTTTTTGTATTACTTGAAAAAATCCTGTTTTGACTTTCTCTCTATTCATAACCAATTTAACTTCCAATCAATAATCTGCAGACACAGTAAACCAGAGATTTTTAATGTATAGCTAGAAAAATGGTTGTAGCACGTTTGCCAGATATCCATGATGTAATTAAGAAATAGAGATGGTTTAACAATGCTAATTGCCATAGAAAGCAAGTTCTAATTTAAAATTAACCACTGTTTAAGAAAAACAAACATGTCGATACACAGGAAAAAAAATTTATATCCCCCCCCCCCCCCCCCCCAGAGTAAATGTAAGGTGGCCAAACTATATACTCGCCCCCTGTCAGAAAAGTGCAAGGGCGATGCCTACAGTACACTCTTCAGAAGGCTAGCAATATCATCCTGGCTTATGTTTTATACAACACAGCTCTCTGCAATGGATGTTGAACTTACACAGGAAAGATTACAGGGTTTGAAGGTGAATGCTGAACCTGAAGCACCAATGTTGGAGGTTGCAGATGCTGCAGTGCCAGGCAGGTCAGACAAAGCCTTAGACAAGGGCTCACAGGTACCAATAAAAAACAAAATGGACTTTTATTGTTGTATAAGACGCAAATGAGTACCATGAGCTTTGCAATTGCTGATCTTGTTCCTGCTTTTTCTTTTTATTGCTAGATGTATTTAAAAGGGGATTTTTCCCCTTTCAATATGTTAAATGTAAATACTGAATGTATGTGGAATGCAAATTTCTGTAATATTCCCAAATGATTTTTCAATTTTATATTTTAACTCTGCCTGTTACCAATAGCACAAGCTGTCTTTCCACAAACTGAACAAAATATTGAATTGTTAGGACTAGCAAACTCTTGAAATGGAGATCCAAAGCAAAGAGTTCCATATCTCACACAATGACAAAAACAAAATGATATCCAACAGTTTCTCACAAAGCTTGGGATTTGGCTAAAATAACAGACAGGAACCAATTCGTTATTGGTCAGTTTAAATTAGGGGCATCTTTTGGATCTAACTTGTTTCTCTTTCAAATTGCATGTGCATATAAAACAGCAACAAGAGAAATGAAAGAAATGCATTCCTATTTAAAAAAAACAAACCTTCTACTTAGCATCTAACATTTCCCTGCTTTGCAAGACTTTGAAAAACGTACCTTCTGTACCAGTAATTTAATTCTCATAATTAGGCTGTCCTTTTAAACATTTTAAAATAAGTACAAGGTCTTAATACATTAATGATTAAGAGGTTTTTTTTGTTTTGTTTTAAAGCGATATATGTTTCAATATAAATTATATCATACTTTGTCACTGCATATCTTGTTTAGTTGCATTTGACTTGTACAAAAGTTGTGTAGCCCAATTTTACAAAACCCTGCATCCTCACCATAGGATCGTTTGTTTACAGAGAAAAAAAAAATGACAAGATAAATGATATTTTAAGCAATCTAATTCTCCAAACAGCATTTTTTTTTTTTTATCAGAAACATTTAATATGACTAAATGCTATAATATATATATATATATATATATATATATATATATATATATATATATATAAATATATATCTATATATATATATATTATTAATAAAAAAGCAGCAGTTAAAATCAATGAGAACCATTGCACATATAACTAGATTAAACAATGTTTCACCTGTAAAGCCTTCAGGGGTATTGACTGGTGAAGGCCCTTTTCAAGAATGTGAATGCTGCACACTGAAAGGTTTCTAATGTGTGTCCTTATTGTTATTTGACTGGTCAAGGCTGACTTGATGGCCCAGTGGGAGTTAGTAATTTAGTTGATTTGGTATACCACATAGTGTAAAGGAAAGGGTATTTTCTTTGGTTACACAGCAGCTTGAGTATGAACCAGGTAGCATGCTCACTTTCAAATAACCAATATAAAGAGATGAGTTAAAAGTAAAGAACAATTTTCATTAACATGTATCTTTAAAAGGTCTGTGCAAGTATCCTGAGAAAGGGACAGAAGGTCGAAAGTGCACTGGATTGCAAAAATAGAACAGACGGCATTCTGTACATCTTTGTGGTAAACATTTATTCTGCAAATGTATAGGTTGATAAGGCAGACTAAACCACTTGTCTAAAATGATACAATTGTGAATTTTAGCAGTTGCTTAGTAACTAGTCACAAGACCATGAGGTTATGGTAGTCAATTGGCTTGGGACATGCATATGATATTAGCTCAAGTTGTTTGTTAGCGTACATGTAAAAGAGAACCAGGATAAAGCACAGAGTCACCTGATCTGCTTGGACATTCCCTGTCCTGATCTGAAAGACGACTCCCGGTTCTCAGGTAGTATTTGGCCACACTATTCTGTAACCATATAACTAGAAGACTACTATATTTCATACAGAGATATAAGTTACAAAAACCGCTTTGTGCTGATGTTTGTTATATTTGAATAATAAAAGATTATTAGCCTAAATATCATCTGTGTCATGACATTAATTATGGATTAACCAGAATCAAAGTTGTGGCAAAGTATTGACACAAACTCAAACGTCATTGGGTGATAGTTTCTTCATGAGAGTCATGATCATATGACTCAGGGGAGACACAACGATTGGCTGTTCTGTGAAAAGGCTACTGAAACAGGGTTTCCAAAAACTCCATTGTATAGTATTTTACCTGTAATACAGAGCCAATTAATCTTAAAATGTAGGACATTCAGTAATTGGAAGCTGAACCCAGAAACTCCTGGAAAAGGGAGATATACAAAAAAATTAAAAGTGGATATCTTAGGAATGACACTGGGATATGGTTTCATTATAAAGTAGCCTCCAGCTTAGAATTATGCAATCCTCTACAAAAGGATAGTTAATGTGAAATGCAAAACCTGACCTCTTGAATAAAACCAACAGCTAAAAGCATAGCTAACATTACTGCTGTTCTAATAGCAATCCTACTCAAACAAATAAAATGTGCTGCAGATTCAAAATGAAATATGTATTGTACTATTAACTGTCCAACAAAAATCAACAGCACAAAAAAGTTAGCTAACCTACAGTACAATTAATAACATGGAACAGTTAAATTCCATTTCTGTCATCATCTGTTTTTCGAAATACAATTCATAAATCAAATATAATTTATTGTTTAAAAATAAATTAATTGTAAATGCATAACTAGGACTTTATTTTTAGAATATTAAAACATAGAAAATAATGGTTTAATAACCAAATGTACGTTTCTAAAAGATCCACAAGCAAATGTGTCAGATACACAGATTTGATATATAGTAGTATGTCAATATAAAACAATGCCACACACAAAAAAAAAAGAACCGTGCATGAATGCTATATTCCCAGTTTGGTTGACAGGTGCTGTCTGGTGTTTTTTGAAGAACACACACTTGATTCATACATGATTAGCCTGTGTGTACTGTAATGTATCATACTTGTATACCTAACCTGTGGATAATTTTCTTGACTAGCATAAATAGGGTTCACATTGTCTTTAAAATGTTTGAGTTTCAATGGATTCTGTAACTGCTTGTACAAATTATAAATATTTCTTCTGTCAAAAGCTCTCTCAGAGTTAGACTGGGTACCAAGTACAGCCATATAATTAGTATTATCCTAGAATACTTCAGTTACCAGCAATCGAAATCAAAGCGGTAAGCACACTTCACATTACAAGTGTCTCTGCCTAGTAAGGGCACATGCAGTAACAATATCAAAAGCACAACACCACAAGCAAATACAATGTAATTACATCTGCAACTACAATTAAACATGCTATATTTGTATTGTAAACAGTCACCTGTGTAATAACTGTATTACATGGAGAAAGTAAATCTGCTGATTACTTCAGGAACAGTGGGAATGGCGGACCCTGCAGTGCTCCTGAACATGGCATTTTTATTGAGCGGTCTCCATTTCATGCTCTGGATCCAGGAGCAGCACGACCTCATGTGGGGAGACATCTCTCTGAATACTGACCTGCTTGGAAACGGGTTTCAACAATGTTGAAATTAACCAAGACACACAGACAACACAGGAAGACATACAACTCCTGAAACCAAGAACATAAAGCAGCACTGGAAATCCGGCCTGGGAACTCTGGATTCCTCTACTACCTTGCACCAAACCTGATGCTGGAACAGGAGGACATTCGCTATGGTTAAAAAATATGAGTGGGTATAAACAAAAGGCAGATGATGCACAACATGCAGCTCTCTGCATGTCTCTACCAATATTTGTGTTCTCCATCAATTTACAACTTTCCATATATAATAAAGAAGTACAGGTAAATGTGTGTAATCAACCCTGTTAAGGGCTTCTCAGGCCCTTCAAAGCCGTTCACAGGCTTATTACACACTTAATTATGGTTAATACTTTATATTACAGTGTAGATTATCGTGACCTTTATGGTTTGCATTGGTGCTCACAGACAAGGTATCAGAGTTTTAACTACATTTTCCTGCATCTCTGCTGTTCCTACCCAAGTACTGGTAGAACAAACAGCTCAGGCTTTTTCACTCACATGTGCAGAACAAATGCAATGTACATTTATGTGGATGTTCTTTTCCCAAACAAACTATTTACAGTATGGGCATTTAAAAGCAGTTTCACATTCAATATTTTCAGTTTGGACTGATTATTTTCTTGATCTTTAAATGGTTGTGCTGGTCGGTGTGTAATGTTCACTTGCATTCAGCCAAATTTACAGGGGGGGGTCAAAAGATTTTTACAAATCACTTACCACATACTATTTCTGGCCTTTTGAAGTGGTTTACAGTATCTCCACTGCACTGGTTAAATTATTTTTTTAAGTGGCTTCCTTAAATGTCAGATACCATGGAAACACTAAAGCACAGTACTGGTCTCAAGTACTTTTTAATGTTATAAAGCCTCAAGGGAAATGTGTATCTTGGATTGCAATTGAGGGTCATGCAAGCATATTGTTGCTTTTTATATATCTGTTGTTGGAAGGACGCTGGGCAATTTTAAAGATACATTTGACTTTGAAAGTCAAGTAATTTAAGCAATCAATACTGGTCGCATTGAGTGTAGGCGTGGATAACAGTTAAGAAAGTCACTAACTTTATACTGGCAAGGGAGATTGTTGGCATTGGTTTATCCAAATTGTACTGTCATGTTATCAGAGGATAACAGGATTTGGAATCCCAGTGAAACTGAATAGAAGATCCCACTCATCTCTGTAATGTTTTTGTTTTTCTAATTTCCCTATATTAATGTCTCCATTATTTATCAATGGTTGTTGTAACATTGCTTTAACCCTCCTGTTAGGTTTTGGGTCTGTTTGACCCGACTAGTTTCCAATTAGCTTAAATGCTATTTTTCTTTTCACGAACAGAAAACACATACATCACAATTAAAAAAATACTGAATGGTTCAACAGGGAACTGAATGTGTCTTTTTTTTTATTTGAACCTCTATACAATAAAAAACATATGTTTTACACTCCAAATTCCGGTGACAACTGGTACCGTAAATGGATACATCTAAAACACACGTTCTTATTTTGTTTTAATAAATTAAATAATAATAAAGACCTTTACTGAAGTAGACAGTATATAATATAAATATATTATATATATATATATATATATATATATATATATATATATATATATATATATATATATATATATATATATATATATATATATATATATATATATACACACACACACACACACACACACACACACACACACACACACACACACACACACACAAGGCAGAGCTTAATTCTGTCAGTATTGCAACAGCATCTCACTGGTAAAGACTTTTCAAAATGAGGAGCTCCCAGGTTGGCAGTCAAAGTAGTTTTATCACAGCTCCTGCACTAAAAGAGCATAAGAGTAAAACCTTTGCAAATAACATTTAATTAATCTAAGGCTGTTTAAATTAGTATGCAATTGCTTCAGGTTATGACCCAAAACGTATGGATTTATGAACAGATGTACATAAATTCTGAACCTAATGAGGGTTAATGGATACTTTTTTATATTTAAAAAAAAAAAACAGCCACCGCTTTGCTGTATATCTGTGTATCACCACAATACCAAATCTGAATATTCTGCAGTAGTCAACCTCATTTTGAATCTTCATGAACTTTGCTTTGTTATAGAATTATAAAGTAATTGAACGTAAAAAACAAAAAAACAAAACCTTGGTTTGACAGACTGGATCACATCCAATTAGGACATTAAACCCATTTCGTAATTGTCACATTAAGAGAAAATGTATTTAGTTCTAATGTCCTCATACATATTTTCAAAGTCCTCCTCTGCTAATCCAATCCCTGCAGCACTGATACTTCTGAACTAAAACTGATGACTTATGAATGTGCTTCACTGTGCAGTTCAAAGCTCTTTAATATTGTATTGCATCACAGTCCACCCTTTGTATTAAGGGTAGTGTTTCATCTCAAAGCCAATGTTTTGAACCCCATTTTAAAAAATCTAAATTTTAAGAATACTTATGCTGGGAAACCATTATGCAACACTAAGCATCTCGATTTGAGGTTTCAAATTAATTAAGAACATAAAGTTCACAAAACGAGGAGGAGGTCATTCGGCCCATCTTGCTTCCCTTTTTATTTAAGTGCAGTCCGTCCTGTCTATACAGATAGTCCTTGTTGTAGAATGTGGTCCAATGTTCAAGAAAAGTGAAACCTTCCCGTGTGCACCATGTATGTCTTCAGCCATACGTTTAGATTAATTATTTCCAGCTGTCCATATGGTCCATTCTTATAAGCTAGTTATGATTGGTGTAATGTCCTGTTGATGAACCATATAGAGCTGTATTGTTCTTATACAGCGGTATTAGCAGTGAAGATAATTAGCTTTGAATTGCCTAGCATGTCATTAAAATATAAGTGGAACATATTGGATACCAGATACCAAAGTGAATTTCAGTCAGATATGAATGTAAAAAGTCCATTGCAAATATTAAAACAACCTCTTGAGCAGAGGTCTATTCTTTCCTGAAGCGTTGTAAAGGAAGAAAGTGATTTTGTAAGTCAAAAGCAATTTACTTTGCAGTGCCATACAGCTTGATTGTTTGTTTAGCAAGAAATTGATATTGTTTTGGCTAACTTTGACATTTCTGTTACTATAGACCTGTGGTGTTTTATGCATAGTGAATAATTGAAAAGTTTTTTTTTTTTTTTTTTTTTGCATATTTGTTTAGAATGACAGGGTTGCATCATTATGAATTTAAAGATAGTCTGCAGCTGTGATTGAAGCAGTGTGCCTGACAAGTCAAAAGCACAGGAGGTGCACTTTACATAAGAAAAGTTTAGGAATGAGAAAAGGCCATTCGACCCACAAAGGCTTGTCTCTTGTTAGCACACCTTTTCCCCCTACTGGGGGGGAAACTAATTTAGAAGCACAAAAGCTAGTGTTTTTATAAATGTCTCCAGTGTTTTAGATCCTGCTACTTCACCTGGTAGGCTATTCCATGCATTTATAAAACAAATGACAAATTCATTCAAAATAAATAAAATGTTGCATTTAATGGTTCAGTTATATTGTTAACAAATTAGTGTTCAGAACATATTACAAATCACTAAACAAATTACCAGGGGGATAAGCTTTGTTAAGACATGTGAAATACAGCACTTCATTTTCTAACTAACCTTGCAACTAATTAAGAGGACATTTTGTGGTGGGCATTATAATCTAAATGAAATAATCAAGCCCATAGGTATAAAAAGAAATGTCAATGGAATTATTTTTTAGTATATACTGTAGTTATTTTTATACTCAATTTCCATGTTTATACATTTAACAGTTTTGTTTCCCCATGATGTGTTTTTGATTATATATTTGTTTCAAAGCTGAAGGATATTTGTCATGTTTAGTAAAGTAGGAATTTTCATTGCAAATCTCTGATCAGGACAGTAGAAATTACTGATGCTCAGAGACTGTCCCAAGAGAGCAATGTCTATTTAACCCCCCCACTAAAAATGCATAATCAAAATCAATGATGCATGTTTTGCTAGACAGTTGTCCAAAGGTAACTGCATTTGCAAAATGTGTTCTTGAATAGTACAAAATCACACTCCCTTCCTACAGCTTTACCCAAGAGAAAATAGGATCTGGAGCAGGAATTTTGCTTAACATGCAGCATTGTTTGAGTTACATTTCTACAAACATTTTAAATCTATGGCGAATTTACAAAAGATGTATTCATGGTACCGTAACTTATACACTTTACATACAGATATAAAAAAGGGAGGTTCTAATCTAAAATACATCTCAAATAAATGCTATGTTATTCCCATACAGTGTTAAGATTTTCAGGGCCGCAATATTAGGATTTGTGCTTAAAATGTTCCAAAATCAATTTATAATATATTGAATACATTTTTCTACTGAAGCATTAGAGATCAAAAATCATAATAATGCACATGAAAATAGAATAAAAAAAACTAATATTGCATCAAGGTAAAATTGTATAAATGCAACTTCGGAAATTAAGATTAAAATGTCATACTCTGCAAAGATCTAATATACGACTGTTCATGCTACTGCCACTGCCTTTGGTAAAGCTTTAAATTCCCCTAGGCCTTGCAAGCTATGAACTTCACTGTACAACCAGTCAAATGCTATAAATATAAACCAGTCTCCCACAGATCCTGCACTTCAAATGATTTCCCCAGTCTTTAATGCCATGTACAGACATGTTGATTCGCCTGAAACACATTTCAAACTATTTCTCCATGACCTTCTTTCAGATGCCTGCAAACAAAACATTTTTTTGGAAAACCAAATGCATTCTGATGCCTCTAAAATATGGCAAGTCTCTCCTGGTTTGTTTTCTTTTTATATAGAGAAGCAGTAACATTGTAAAATGTTGTATTCGTTGTTTTATGATACATTGTAAAATGTTGTATTCGTTTTATGATAAAGGAGATGCACTTTAACTATAGATATGTTTTAGAAAAATACAAGACATACATGTGTCTGTATTCAATACTGTATAGTTTATTGGTTTATTTATTACTATATTAATATATTTTTTTTACTATTAAGAATATTTCCAAATAGATATTTCCTGTGAGTGGTATAAGTCAGCAGTCATAACTGGTATAAGGTCAGTCATAGGTATCCAGAATATCACTAACTCAGATAGCAATCAAAACTTTAAAATGGGAACCTATTATGCATGACCTTCAGTGCAAGACCTCCCTAAAACAATTACAATATCTTGGATACAACAGCAACAACACTGTGCAAAAACTGATGTTTATCCTGCTGGGATAACATTTCCTTGTAATTCATCCTTACAGCTGTTATTTTCCCTAATTGATTAAGACAGGGTAGTGTTACAAACTTGACTTGCCTAGGTTGGGCATTAAATAATTAAAAGCAGAGCTTTCCTGGTCTCCAGGGTCTTCACTTTAAATGCTGCTGCCATAGGCTCCCTGCACAGCTATCCCTGGTTTGAATAGCGACACTGACATCTCTACAAGCCGTTTTCAGTGACTCAATCTTGACCATAACAAATTAGTCTGATGTGTTTAAGGTTTTTTAAATGTTGTTTATATGTTTTAGATTAATGGTTTGCAAATTTGTAAACATTAATAGAGAAGCATATTTTTTTTAAAACAATGCCTGACATACAGGAATCTCTTCCTGAGAATGTCCATGACTGTAGCGTTTTTTTTCAGAATACAGCAGTCTTTTTAAACTTGTGCGCTCTTTCACTTGTGTTTGTAGAAGTTTATTCAGTGACTGTTCAGTAACTAGTGAATGCTACAAAGTCTGCCTTTTGCATCTGAGATTTAGCCCCGGTGTATATTACTGTTATATGTTGTGTGTTTAATGTTGGTGTATAGTCATTGGTACACGGGATTTAAACGGGTCTGTGTAACACGAGTGTTTAAAATGTATATGTGTATTTAGGCACGAGGATTGCACAGCACTTCACGTGCAAGTAAAATGTAATATGTGAGAACGGTGAATTGCACTTTATTAATTCACATGCTGGGATTCAAGTGAATAATTAATTAGTAATTGAATCCCAGCACAACAGTATATATAGAGGCACGTTTTCACATACTGGCGGTTGGGTGTTCGGTGAATGGAAAACAGGATTTGAGACGGAGGAAAAAATAATAATAATAATATAATAATAATAATAATAATATTAATAATAATATACAACAACAACAACGACGACGACGAATAGTAAAATATATCTGCTCAGCGTATTTGTTTAGTATTAGTCCGTTGTGTTTGTCTGTTTATTTTGGTTACCAGTGCCGTGTCCAGTGTTTTGTTTTGTTCCAACCGTTTATTTTCTGTCTGTCTGTTAATTCATTAAATGCTGAGCGAGACCATTCGCTCAGCTCCACCAAAATCCACCTCTGTCTTTGTTTATTTTCCTGCTTCTGGTCTGACGACACCCACTCCAGCCGTCTTTGCGACACGTGGTGTCCTGCGTTGGATTTAACAGCGCCTCCAGGCGTCAGACTAGGAAGAGGTGTTTTGTCAAAAAAAAAAAAAAAAACACAGCAACAACAACAACAAAAAAAAAACGTGGAAGGCTGGGACTGGAGAGATGGTTACCAGGACCTGGAGGAGTTCCTTGGTGGTCTGGAGGACCAGGGCTGGTGCCTTGCATGGGGGGAGTTTGGGCACTCGGTGGTGTGCTGCCCCTACCAGGAAGGAGAGGAGGAACTGCCGCAGGAGAGGAAGATGAGGAGGTGGCAGAGAGAGGAAGGCAGAGGTCCCACCGCTGTCTCCAGAGCCGCACCAGTCTCCTGCAAGGGAGGGAGAGCCGCACCAGTCCCCTGTAACAAGGGGAGACTACATGCCGCTCCCACCTCCACCGCCAGGAGACTACACGTCGCTCCCACCTCCATTGGCAGGAGCAGAGCAGCAGGAGATGCCTCTGCCTCCTCCCCCAGCAGAGAGTGAATGCCTGCTGGTATCACTTCCCCACCATCACGAGGAGAGAAGCTGGAGCTTCCTCTGCCTCCACCTCCATCAGGGGGAGAGGAGCAGGAGCTGCCTCTCCCTGCACCAGGACTAGAAGCACAGGGAAGAACCTCCCGGCCGCAGTGGCCGAAAAGAGGGCCAACACCCGCACCCCAGATTGTCCTGACTCCCTGCCTCGCTTTGCCCAAGGATGCCTGCGCATCGCCTGGGGTTGCCCGCCGCTCCGCATCACAGCCGGAAGTACTGTGGCTGGAACCCCACCAAGGGGAGCTGCCAGCCACGAAGAAGGGGGAGGAGGTCTGGAGACCACCAACCCCAGCAGCAGAATGCTAACAAATATCAGTCGAATAATGAGAAATTAAATTTTGGGCTGCTCAGCTCAATCAGAACTTTACATTTGTCAGCATGATGTACACTAAAATTATATTTGTTGCTTCGGTTTGTTATCTCTGTCAACATGTACGGTAAATAATTTACAGATAAATGAAAAAAGTCCAATCTGTTCAATCAGAAGTGCATATTGGCAGAATTTAACAATACCTACATTATGATAATTCTAGTGTAAGAATAGCTACAGGTATATTAATTGAAATACATAAAAAAGCACAAGTGTTTGACTAAGATGCTACTGTTCTGCAGTGCTTGTAACCTGAAGGGAAAGGAACAAGTCAGTGCAACTAGACAGGCGCCATTCATTCAAAGCTTAAAATAAGAGTTCATTTGAATGGAAATGTAATTTGTGTAGCAAATAAGACAATCTTGGATAACATTGCTTAAAGAGCAGGCCACTGATTTATTATAGGAAAGGCTGTTTTTTATTCTTGACAAAAAAAAAAAAAACCACTAGAATTTCATTGGACAACTTAAAATGTAGGATGCATAAGAAGTCTCTTTTAGAGCAATCTTGTTTCCTCAATAACAGAAGTACTTGGCGTTCACAATCATTGTCACGATGAACGAGTGGCTGCTTTCAGTCTCTTTCCCAAAACCCCATTTGAAAGTGCAGCTTATTTGTGATGTTCACGTACCTTGTTTGGCAGTTTGAAGAGCTACTTTTTTGGGAAACACATTTGAAACAAATGTATGGAGTAGTCTATGTATTAGTCTATAAAAACAAAAAACACTGCTGGTTGAAAAAGTAGGCAAAAGAAAGAAAAAAAGCTAGAAGTGTGAAAGAGAAAGAATGATTCTTTGTGCTAGATCTCCCTCCCGATCTGTGAGGGAGCTGTGTAAAGGGAGTGGAGTAGCCTGGACTGGATGGCCCGACAATTAATTCATAAGAACATAAGAAAGTTTACAAACGAGAGGAGGCCATTTGGCCCATCTTGCTCGTTTGGTTGTTAGTAGCTTATTGATCCCAGAATCTCATCAAGCAGCTTCTTGAAGGATCCCAGGGTGTCAGCTTCAATAACATTACTGGGGAATTGATTCCAGACCCTCACAATTCTCTGTGTAAAAAAGTGTCTCCTATTTTCTGTTCTGAATGCCTCTTTGTCTAATCTCCACTTGTGACTCCTGGTCCTTGTTTCTTTTTTCAGGCTGAAAAAGTCCCTTGGGTCGACACGGTCATTACCTTTTAGAATTCTGAATGCTTGAATTAGGTCGCCACGTAGTCTTCTTTGTTCAAGACTGAACAGATTCAATTATTTTAGCCTGTCTGCATATGACATGCCTTTTAAGCCCAGAATAATTCTGGTAGCTCTTCTTTGCACTCTTTCTAGAGCAGCAATATCTTTTTTATACCGAGGTGACCAGAACTGAACACAATATTCAAGATGAGGTCTTACTAGTGCATTGTACAGTTTTAACATTACTTCCCTTGATTTAAATTCAACACTTTTCACAATGTATCCGAGCATCTTGTTAGCCTTTTTTATAGCTTCCCCACATTGTCTAGATGAAGACATTTCTGAGTCAACAAAAACTCCTAGGTCTTTTTCATAGATTCCTTCTCCAATTTCAGTATCTCCCATATGATATTTATAATGTACATTTTTATTTCCTGCGTGCAGTACCTTACACTTTTCTCTATTAAATGTAATTTGCCATGTGTCTGCCCAGTTCTGAATCTTGTCTAGATCATTTTGAATGACCTTTGCTGCTACAACAGTGTTTGCCACTCCTCCTACTTTTGTGTTGTCTGCAAATTTAACAAGTTTGCTTACTATACCAGAATCTAAATCATTAATGTAGATTAGGAATAGCAGAGGACCTAATACTGATCCCTGTGGTACACCACTGGTTACCACACTCCATTCTGAGGTTTTTCCTCTAATCAGTACTTTCTGTTTTCTACATGTTAACCACTCCCTAATCCATGTACATGTGTTTCCTTGAATCCCAACTGCGTTCAGTTTGAGAATTAATCTTTTGTGCGGGACTTTGTCAAAAGCTTTCTGGAAATCTAAATAAACCATGTCATATGCTTTGCAATTATCCATTATCGATGTTGCATCCTCAAAAAAATCAAGCAAGTTAGTTAGACACGATCTCCCTTTCCTAAAACCATGCTGACTGTCTCCCAGGACCCTGTTACCATATAGGTAATTTTCCATTTTGGATCTTATTATAGTTTCCATAAGTTTGCATATAATAGAAGTCAGGCTTACTGGTCTGTAGTTACCTGGTTCAGTTTTGTTTCCCTTTTTGTGGATCGGTATTACGTTTGCAATTTCAGTCTGTCGGTACCACCCCTGTGTCAAGAGACTGCTGCATGATCTTGGTTAGCGGTTTGTAAATTACTTCTTTCATTTCTTTGAGTACTACTGGGAGGATCTCATCCGGCCCAGGGGATTTGTTTATTTTAAGAGCTCCTAGTCCCTTTAACACTTCTGCCTCAGTTATGCTAAAGTTATTTAAAACTGGATAGGAACTGGATGACATGTGGGGCATGTTGTCAGTATCTTCCTTTGTAAAAACTTGTGAAAAGTAATAATTTAATATATTTGCTATTTTTTTTCTTCATCTACGATTTTGCCATTTGTATCTCTTAAACATTTAATCTCCTCTTTGAATGTTCTCTTGCTGTTGTAATATTGGAAAAACATTTTCGTGTACTCTTTCTGCGTACTTTTTTTTGGTCCTCTTAATGCTCTATAAAGTGCCTTTTTTCACTGAATATTTTTTCTAATTGATCTATTAAACCATTTTGGCAATTTAGTTTTACATTTAGATTTGTCTACTTTAGGGATGTAATTGTTTTGCGCTTCTAGTACAACATTTTTGAAGAATAACCATCCTTCTTCTGTGGGTGTTTTCTCTATTTTACTCCAATCTGCTTCTGTTAGTCTGTTTCATACCTTCATAGTTTGCTTTTCTAAAATTGTAAACCTTAGCTTTAGTCTTTACTTTTGGGGTTTTAAAAAACACTTCAAATGAGACCATGTTGTGGTCTGAGTTTGCCAGTGGTTCTCTGACCTCTGTTTTAGTTATTCTGTCTTCGTTATTTGAAAAGACTAAATCAAGGCATGCCTCCCCTCTAGTGGGTGCCTTGACAAATTGTGTTAGGAAGCAATCATTTGTCATTTCAATTTCATCCTTCGTGCTACCCACCGGGTTTTCTCATTTTATATGGGGTAAGTTGAAATCCCCTATTAGTATGGTTTCTCCTTTGCTACACACATTTCTGATGTCATTGTATAACAGATTATTTTGCTCACCATCTGAATCTGGCAGTCTACAGCATGCTCCTATTATTATGCCCTTTGAATTTTTGTCCATTATTCTGACCCATATTGATTTGGCTTTATTTTCTTTGTCCAGGTTTAAGAACTGGGCTTCAAGACTGTTTCTTATGTATAGCGCTACCCCTCCTCCTCCTCTTCTGTTCTGCCTGTCTTTCTGTAACACCTATCACATCATAGTTACTTGTTAGTGCAGTAGCTTCAAGTTCTTGAATTTTGTTTCTGATACTTCTAGCATTTAGATAAATACATTTAATGGTTGTCTTACCTGAGGAGTTGTCCTTGTTTTGATGCGGTCTCCCTTCTGTTTTTTTGTTGATTTCTCCCCCCTTCCTTTCTAGTTTAAATGCTTCTGAACCTGATTCCCTGGGTTCGGTGGAAGATGTCCATCTAGAAAGGGGGTAGGGCTATGGTACATTAAATCATTGACCTGGGGAAGGGAAATGTGTAGTTTACGAGACTGCATACCTACATTATTCCTTGCACAATACACATCACTGTGTATGCCAGCCCTTCTATTTGTTTTCTGTTTGGTCATCAGTCCCCTTAGATATAAAATAAACATAACTCATTTCACCTGTACTTTGTCTTTTCATTGCTGGATTACTGCACTTCACCTGTTCTACATCTATGCACCACTTACAAGGTAGAAATATTAAATCAAAACAAACAATATATTATTCGGTAAACTAAAAAATAATGTGACAAATCAAACAAAAAAGAACAAGTGGGAAGAATTTGCAATGAAAGTAAATGCTTCAAATGCAAAGAGGTTCACAAGAAATGGCAGGACTTTGCATATGTGAGCCAACTAGAGGGTGTCTACGGTGCTGCTGGCGGCAATTACAGCAACAAGCTGCCCTCGCCAAGTTCTGTCCCTATGTTCCCACAGTACATTACAACCTCCACAAACATGTCAAGATCACGCCAGCTCACTCGTGGCGTTAATGGTATTCGGGGAACACTACCGTTTGCAAACGTTGCACTTGCAACAGTCATACAATGCTGGTTAGGTTAAAGTTGCTTTTGGGAAATGGGCCTCTGGCCTTTTTAAAAAGTTGAAATGCATGCATAAAGAGCAAAACTTGTTTCGTACAAAATTCAGTTGCTTTTGTCACAGTTGGCTAGTGTTGACATTATTTTAAGATGTGACCAACAAAAATCCCTTTAAGGGAAACTGTCTTGCCAGAAGGATTCACATTTTAATGGGAATTTTAGGCTGCAAGAAATACATTCATACTTATTTTGTAAGTGCTAGGCAAGATTAATTTCTTGGGGGGAGTTTGTAATACCAAGTGAAACAGCAGGATAATTAAATGGAAGCTATGAAGCATAACTAGGAATTCTTAAGGGTTGCAATGTGTTAAGAGCAAAATGAATATTGAATTATGTCTGTGCTTAAAATAGAATGGAAGAGCAATTTAAATAAGAATGAATAACAATAACATTAAGTGTGTGATAATTCTTGAGTTTCACCTACAGCAATTCTGTTACTCCAAGAGCTAAAAAATTGAAGCATGAAAACATATTATTTTAAAATACAAATATGTAGGCTTAATGCATGTGTGTTTTGAATTTGGATTACATACACTTGTATAGAAATAGGCAACTTTCTTCCTATCAGTATTTCTTTTATAAGATCAAGCTCTGCAGCTCAATCTTAAGTAAGTTTGTTAATTTCTTGGGCAACACATTGGTAAGTTGCCTTTATAGATCATCCAAATTGAGCATTTATACCACACAACAGGGACTTTATTATATCACCTATTCAAGTGCCACAAAAGATTTGGAAAATATGTACCTTCACCTTGAGGTCTTGTGGTCCCTACTATACCACAAGGTGAATGGTACAGTATGCTTTTTGGTAATAGTACATACTATATACAGAATTTAGGCCTAATATGCTATAAGTTTGTAAAAACAAACATTCATTTTCTAGAGTAAGTGACTTCAGTCCTTGAAAATGTACTATACTTCATAAATGATGAATGCCTTCAAGCAGAATTAATTTCCATATATTTTACAGCCGATGCCCAGATTCAAAGATTTTGCTGTATTTCATAGTCACATGGGGTCTTTTGCAAAGATTGATAGAAATTAATAGTGTTTGTGAAGTCAAGGGCATTCTATGCTTGACAAATTGTCTATGTCAGGCATATGTAAAAAACAAAAAAAAACAAAAAGACTCCACTTTGTAGACCCAGATTATTAATTAATAAAAGTAATGTATACAAT
The DNA here is from genome assembly GCF_017654505.1 of Polyodon spathula. Taxonomy (NCBI): domain Eukaryota; kingdom Metazoa; phylum Chordata; class Actinopteri; order Acipenseriformes; family Polyodontidae; genus Polyodon; species Polyodon spathula. The sequence goes on from NC_054544.1 coordinate 32,348,168, forward strand.
TACTTCCTATTATTATTAGTATTGTAAACTATGGACACAGTCTACAGACAAGAATTTCATTTAAATTAAGCTTTGGGGCCTTGGCATACTATTGTCATGCATTCTCATTTGTAATTCATTAACAACATTTCCATTCTGTGCACGGACAGACATTTCTTTACACAAAACTATTAATTTACTGAAAGTCCTCACTTTTTATCCAGTAATAATATTCAGATATGCTTTCGGAAAATATGTTTTACTTTTGAAATAGATTTTTTAGGGCTATTGCCGTAATTGTTGCGTTACTTTCAGTATCACGTTAATGTCTGAAAAGGATAAAATGCATCAATTGTATAAAAAGACTTAGATCATTAGGTGGTTTTTGACTAGGTTTTGCAAGACTATGTTGCTGTACAGTATGTTGGTTGCCAGGATACAAGCATAAAAAAAAAAACACACAGAATCACTACTGAAAAACTAACATGCAAGTATATAAAATTCTGAAGCTACCAAGCTATAGCTATCAAAAATATGACCACTCAAAACAAACCAACCATTTACTCAAGTTTAATTCTTATTACTTGTCATTTAATTTTTTTATTTAACAAAATAATGCTCATAATATTGCACTGGAACAATTGTGCTCTACTTTATGTAGCTCTGCCTATGGTCACGTAACCTTAAAATAAAACGGTATTTCTCCTTTTTGTGTTCTGTTGTAACAAATATTTTGGCTCTTACATCCACAGTCCTGCTTACCAATCCATGTGCGAGTGTGTCCTTTTCAAATATCTCTGACTGCACCTTGTCTTAGTACATGAGTTTCAGTGACAGCAAGGAGAATGAGTTGGACTTCCTTCACCAGTTTGTCAGAATCTTAATGCACCAGACTCTTAAATACCTGTGCCCAGGCTGCTCTACCCAGCTTGCATCTAGATTTATCAGATGCAGGACTCATTATTTAAAGACAACAAAAATAGATATTTGTTTTTAAGTAAACAACAGATGCTGTTTTGTGTCATTTGTTTAATGCATTTGACATGGACTGAGCTTGAAAAGCCTTACAATGTTCTTTTGCTATGATTGCAAGTGCTCAAAAGCAAGAGATGTGTATGTATGTTTATGTGTTCAGTGGTGGCTGCCTCTAATCTTGTTAAGGATGTACTTTTTCTTGTACTCTTTGTATGACAGACCCTCAGCTTGACCAGAGGTAGCCACTGAGCACTTACAAACACGCAAAACCATGCGAGTACACCAGACTACACTTACTTGCCATTACCTGAACCCAAGAACTGATTCTATTTCAGTACAAGTGAATAACGTAAGCAATTTCAATAAGCAGCCACAAATATTTAGTTACTTTGGAGGCCATTTAATTGTGCTACACAGTACCTGAAGAGAAATTCATTTTATACTTGTTTAAATGTTTTTTTTTTTTTTTCTGCCAGAAGTTTGGTATTTGTAGAAGGAAATTTAGAGACCATTAAAAATGTGTCACACCTACTGCCTAGGTTGCTAAAGCGCCAACAAGGACTTGCATTCCTTTTGAAGTCTGTCAGCTCCATATATTATTGTTGTTTTACCTTGCTGTGACTGCTTCAGTGTTTATACCCCTCACATCACCTGACATTAATACTGCATGCATGGAGCAGCAAGATAGTTTGATGTCAGATGTTTCAAGCTGCAGAAGCAGCTTCTTTTCACACAAATGACATTGATGTTTTCCTTCGTACATTTGTTTGTTATTTCATACCAAGGTACATTTAAATAGTCACTCTGTCAAAAATCTATCCCAGGGAAGTGCAGTGTTTTGATACAAGTCAGTCACTAACAAGAATTGCTGTGTATCCTTAACTCTCCACATACTTAGCACCCTAGATCTACCTACAGTAATTGTAGTCATTATACACTAAATGTACAAAGTTCATTGCATTCCTTCTTTCTTCATCTGTCAATTGATCTCTGCCTGCCTTTCCAATGGCTCATTCTGGGACTTTTAAAATAATTAATATGGCAAGACAACGCTAAAATAACTGCCGCTTAAATAAAATGTTCTTGTTCACATTACATTACACATGTTTACATTAATTGCCCAGTAATGTACAAAATTCCAATTTCCTTCAAGCTACTGTATTCTCAGAGAGGTACATTCGCACAAGGTATGCTTGACTTTCCAAGGGATGTAGATTTAATTTTTTATCTGAATTTCCAAAGTTAACCATGGTTGAATAGTCAATAGTCATTCTGAACAGTAGGTGGAGCTGCAGCAAGCGACTTCGAACAACATGGTGTTTGATTCATTGTTGTTGTCTGAGGAAGTGCAGTTGCACAATCGCAGACCTTCCTTGCCAAGTCTGGCCATATTTAGTTGCATATCAAAACTGACCAATCACAAGACCTGCAGCAGATACGGGATTCGGGAGTAGCGACAGGGTGTATCCATGCCAGATTTGCAGTACCATTTCACAGTGGCAACAAAGATGTTGTTTGCATTTTCAAATACTCTGTGCATAAAAAGGACACCCAATGCCCAGGCAGTGGACTTTTGTATTATTTTTCCTTTTTCTATGTCCAGAAGCTTTTGCTTCAGTAAGTTATTTTTTTACACTTTGGTGTCCGATTCCAACTCTAGAGTTTGGTTTCCCGAAAGCACAAAATTGATATACCTCAGTCATCCATTGCAAATTTAAATATGCCTACATTTTTTTTTTTTGTTTCAAAATTCTAGTTACGTATGGATATGTACAAGTTATTCACCCCTTTTTGAAAAATGTTTCAACCCATGGGAATATGCTGTAATATTCACACCCCCATGTGACCTGTTTTGACCAAATCAGGATATAGTATTTAAGACCACACACAGCACTCGGATATCCATTACCCAAATACACAGTCACATTTTACCACTCACGTATTAATAAAATAAATCATATACATCTCAAAATGAATCAAATGAATGCACTTACCCGTCACACGCGATTTCTAGTTTTTGAATCATGTTGCCTTAAAAAAAAAAAAAAAACTATGTCACTGAAAAGAGGAAGCAGCTTAGCTTCCTCTAAAGACAGACAGTGGTTTTAAAAGAAATGTGCATTTAGATTAAGATGAGTTATAAAAAAAAACAATTAGGAAATAAAAAAAAAATTAAAAAAAAAATCTAATGCTTTGCATTCAAAAGCTGTTCTTATGTATGTCATGACATAAGATGGTGAAGATGTGTCTGTTGATAACACGGATTCCTTGGTCTCTAAATTGTTCTGGAGGAATTGTTGCTCAATGATGGCGCACTATTGTTACTTCAGGGAAGTCTGTTCCCCAGAATAGCTCAATAACATTCACACAGGGTAGGCTGTTCAAACCAAAATAAATAACTTGTGCAGTGTGTGTAGGAGGATTGATGACATTGGTTCTTGTCAGACAGAATACGGTCCAGGCCACTACAGAACTGCCAACGGCCATAACAATGGAACACCTTCTATACACTTGCTTGGGTCATCACACAAAAACAAGGGTATATGTGAATTCCTGTTATACAACAGTTTGGTTTATGCTCTGTGGACAAAGGAGCAGAAGACCCCTCCAATTTTACTCAAACCTGGACATTGAAAAGTACAGTGGGCCAGGTCAGGTCTGGATGTGAATGGAGGATACACACATACAGTGATCTGAAGCCTGGCAGGAACCCCTTCTGATTGAAAAGACTGTCTTTGATACCTTCCAAGTAAAAGTTCTCCTTTTTAAAAGATTTATAAACAAAGAATCTTCCTCACTGAACAACTCATTCTCCTTTGATTTAAGCAGCATCATTAAATGAATGATTTATTTAGTGCAACTGCTGTCACCATGGGATTCTTGGTGCCATGAGGATCTAATTAAACATTGAAGGTTCTTACTAGAGGAATCAGTCTAAAAATATTTGAACTCCCAAGGGTATAGTTTTCCATACATTATAAAGAGGTTGCCATTATTAAAACTGCATAATAGTATAATGTTTTTTATTTAAGAAACATTTAGCTGCCTTTATTGATTATACCAATGTTGAGCTGTTTCTATCAACCTACTTCTGAATGCATCAATCATAAAGCCCTTCTCAAGCAGTGGCTTTCTGTATCTAATACACTTTAGGCCATTGAAGATTCTCCACATACTCTTAAATCTAATATAACTACTCCATATTCAAGATACATAGATCAAGCAACCACTCACTGCCCCTTTAAATGCAAGACCCAGAAATGGAATTTCAAAAGCGCTTACATACTATTTTTAATACACATACAAAAACAAAATAAACACCTAGCTCCTTCAGAGCACTACCTTCACAGACTGGATCACCCTGACTAACACACGTTAATAAACAGTACTCGCTTGTGACTGCTTCAGAAACAGGGCACACACCTTCCTGCTTCCTTCTCCTAAGCAGCCTTGAGCAGACTGGCTGAACCCTTTTTAAGCCCTGAACCTGGCACTAATTTGCAATAACCACCAGGTGCAGGTGATAATGAACTGATAAAACAATTAAATTAACCAAAACGTGCATACACACGTTTTCTTTTTTTTACGAGGGAGGAATTAACTATATATATATATATATATATATATATATATATATATATATATATATATATATATATATATATATATATATATATATATATATATATATATATATATATATATATATCCTTGTATTACCAATGGGATTTCTGGTAGCATTGTAATTATCATCAAAGCAGTGACATGAAACCTATTACTACGTAGAAAACAGTCTGTTTTTTTTTTTCTCTTGCTAGTTTTAGCTGCTGAAAAAAATGCTAATTAAGGGAGATCTTGGCAGTAATTAGATATTCAGTTGGATTTCCATCAAAAGCCAGGCTTTTAAGGTGGCATTTATTTACACCAAGGCAAATTGTGTTTATCTACTTCTGAAACTAATGGTATATTGTTATAGTGGTGTTGCCCTTGTATTAAGTGGGGTTGCCCCACATTTATGAATGCAGCCATGGCTGATAAGCAGCATGCAGCCTTTCCACATGGACACTCAATACCCTTTGAAGATAAGGGACCTTACAGTAACTTCATAGTAGCATGCACTGCTAATTTAACATGCAACATTCAAAATGAAACTCTCAAGCCAATGCCACTTGCAGTTACTGTATTTTTCTCCTCCGGATAGTTTCACTGTTATGTAAAGGGTTAACACCGTTTCCAGTTTTCTGACATAGACTTCCTGAGAAGACTGTAATTGAGTTAGCAAGTTGTGCTTTTGTGATATGAATGCATTAGCACCAGTAGATGTAAATATTAGCTGGCTGGAGAACTTGCAGAGCTGCATGTCAAAACTGACACCCTTCCATATTCCTTAACAAAGAACCCTTTTGATGCTCCATGAATATAAAACATCAAGATTTTAACGAGTCATTGTCTTCTGGCAACTGAATTCTGACACTTTAATTATATGTCTAATTGTGGTTTCAAGTTACATATATTATAGTTGTTATATAGAGAGAAAGAGGGAGAGGGGCTAGGAGAGAAAGAGAGAGAGAGGAAAAGGGAGATGGAGAAAAGGATGGGCAGAGTATCTCATTACCATAAAGAATCCAAAAAACAAACAGTTATTAACTGTTCAGGGACCACTAGTTCAAAACAGGCAGGCACAGAGCACAGTGGATAAACGGTGAGGACCAAATCTGTACCCAGTGCCACAGTCGATAGATTGACAAGAAACACTTCATCCTCCACTGTGAGAGCTGAGAGAGCAATACTTTTAAGGGTGGCAGACAAAATAGAGGGCTTTCTGCTTCAGTCAAGATGACAAACTGCAGGTCTTTGTGGGTGAGAGGAGAGAGGGAGCAGTGATAGCTATAGAGTTTGTAGCGTCTTGCCACAGGGCCAGAGCCACACAGTAGATGATTCAGAACAATTGAGTTGTGATGGGCTGACAGCATACCAACTCTAAGCTGATTCATAGGTTGTTATGAATTCATTTTCAGAGAAAGAAGTTAACCCTCCATATATAAAACATATTTGAAATGATAACACTTTACATTGTGTCTCTAATCACTGTGTATTTACCTGGTAATTGCTTAGGAAATAGATTTCTACTTACACACAATTACAATGATATTATGCATAGTTACAATGTACTTAATGTGTAGCTATGTTTGCTTGATATATGTAAGTACACAATTGTATTAGAAAAAGGTTAGGGTTAGAGTTAAGGTTAAGGTTAGGGTTATATCATGCAAAAAGATTTAGACATGAAGTGCATTGCAACTATGCATAATAAAATTGTACTTATGTGAAAGTAAACATTTATTTACTAAGCCACTGCTACACAGTATTTAATAACAATTACTTCAGTGTTACCTTTGAAACTACCTGTTATATGTTGTATTCCAGTACTGCAGTTTATCATTATTAACATGAAACAAATAATAAAACAAAGTTCCTTTATCTGGGGTATGACTCAAAACTGAAAAGTAAGTTGCAATTAAGTTAAATATACTGTGGCTTGCTGGTGTGATTATGAGTAAAGTATAACTACTATTAATTAGCTCTATCCTAGAGCGTCTACAATATTTTAATGTTTTAATGGAAATTATGTAATTACTTTAGTAATAATAAATAATATCTTTAAATAGCACCTTTCATAGTGGACCACCATCACAAAGCAGTTTATAGAGGTATTATGTGAACTGTGCATTATGCACAGTCACTTAAAATAGGATATTGATTTAACTTGAATGGTGAACAGGGAGGTTAAGTGACTTGCTTAGGGTCACACAGTGAGATAGTCAGTGGCAGAGGTGGGACTTGAACTTACAAGCGCTGGACTTTAACCACTGGACCACACTGCCTCCTAGTAAGACTGTGCATGGTCAGATCAACTGAGACTTAAACCATCTAAGTGTGCAATAAAGTTAATTATTAATATCATTATTATAATTGATATTATTTTTTTGCTTTAAGACAAAACTAAGTTAATTTGGTTACAAGTATTTGTGATTTATATTACCCAAATAATGGTCTCTTAGGTACCTTTATAAAAGTCATATTTTACAGTAGCAGGAAGTACCAAAAAATGAATCTATAAATATGTCAGAATGGATGCTTTAGATAACAGTACAGTAATCCCTCGCAAACCACATATTTGCCAACTGAGGAATTTATGTATACGGGGTTTTGCTTTTGTATACAAATTTTCAACCACGTCATATAGATTTGTGTATACGCGGTTTTGCACGGAAACATATGACTTACCCACATTTGGTTCCGCATCATCGCGTGTATTCTTCCGTGTGTATTCTTCCGCTCTCCCATCTCGCCAGCATCTCCCCCTGCCAGTACCAGCATCATCTCTTGAGTTGTCTCATGTACTAGTCATAGTAGCATACGCATGCGGTCTCGTTGCTTCATGTTAGTGTAACTGTCACCAGTCAACAACACCCTGGCCATCAACTCTAAGGATTCAAGGTAAATAAAACATGAATTTTTATTATGTTATAATTTGCTAGTTTTTACATGTTACATTACCCAGTATGTTATAGTATTTGCATTGTTTTTATGTAACTGTGCTTTTAGTTTGTGTTCAGTGAAGTGAATGCAACTTAGGTAGGCTTTGATAAGTATAACCCCGACCATGGAGAACCTAACCCCCTAGTTCCCCTAAGCTCTATTATTTACCAACCATAGTTTTGCCAACCATGGGGGGTTTTCAAGAAGGTAACCCCTGCAGTTGGCGAGGGATTACTGTATTTGGTTAATGTCAGTAATAACAGACTATTGACTTATAATATGACAAAAGTTCACTAGTAATTTGTAAAAGTGTATTGTAATAAAATGTTATTCCCAGTTATTAATCATCAACACAGTCATTGTCATACCCTGGTTGTAGATTATTTATATGTATCCTTAAACTGCTGTTTCCTTAATAACCTGTTTCCGTACTTTCATGAAGGGAGGCTTTGTCAGAGAAAAACCTTTTTGCTTGTAAAGTGAATGGCACTCCATTCAAGGTTAGATTTAGTAAATTAATGCTATAGCTTTTAGTCCTTTTACATTATGGCACAAAAAGAAAGGGTCATTGTTTGTACCTGCAGCATGCTGCTATCGACGCTGATGTGCTTTAATCTTACAAGGGCGTCATCTCGGGGGTCTGCTGAGAGAAAACCTAATGACATCTGTGTCCCCAGCATGAAAGGCATTCAAGTCTGAATAGGAGATTGTCTCTTGCTGAGGAATAGTGGCTTCTGCTTGGTGGAATATCCTCTATAATTACTAATGACACTTAAACCACAAACCCCATGTATCAAGATTGCTCAGCCTTGTTATTCCTAAACCAGAATAACTAGCTGACAGCATACTCCTCCTTAAGGTGTAGGCCTTCAACCCTCACCAAAAAAATAAATAAATAAATAAATAAATAAATAACAACTTGCGGTCTGTGTTACAAATGTAAATAGCTAGCAAATCAGTTTGATGAAGAAGAGGGCTGAGTCGGTTTCTGTATTTAGGACATTGTTTGTAATTTTCTGTTTGTGGTAGTCCAAAACAGGCTTCTTAAATTAAGCCGTTATGAAAACAAAATAAGAAAAAAAAATACAAATACTGCTCTTAATTCAATACATTTAGGTTTTAAATATGACTACCGGTAATATTAAAAAAAGAGATAAATACATACAAGGGGAGAATATCACAGCTGGCTTTGTTTAGATCTAGTATTCAATTACCAATTGATTAATAGTATAAAATAAAATATTACATAGCATTATTTACTTGCATTTAATAACATTAAACCAAAGCAATGGCTCATTGTGGTTTATTATTATTATTATTATTATTATTATTATTATTATTATTATTATTATTATTAAAAATCAATTAGGTGTTTCTGTTTACACAGCAATATTTTTTTGTCTTACATTGAATGAAATTCAAGAACAGATGATAAAGAGCAATAAAATGAAAACTAAATGTCCTCTTGCGAAAAATAAATCTTAAGCCCCCCCCCCCCCCCCCCCCCCCCCCCCCCAAAAAAACCCCCCAAAAAAAAACACCTTAAGATTATAACAGATGCCTTTGGGTTTTGAATGCAATGGGTTTGATCCACAGATGGAACACTGAAATAAAAAAAAGAGTATTCTGCTGCTTGCTAACAATTCAGAGACTAAAACTGCACAGCATAAACTTGAGAAGCAAAGTGAGTCACTTTAGCTAGAGAAGACACAGGATCAGATAATAAGCTTTATTAAACCCCATGAACAATACATAAATAAATAAACAGATGGTTGGCTGTGCAGATAGACTGCATTGATTTAGAGATACGCTGTACCTCCTTCTTCAGCGCTGCTCGTCGTTTTCTATTCCCACAATACGAAACTCATTTCAGCACTTACATTGTTACAGGAGGGAACATAAACTGAATACAGTAAAACTGTAGAAATGTATTTCCAGCTGATTTATTGTGTTACTAAAAGAAAATTAAATTAGATGCTTCCATGTACACAACAATACTAGAAAAGCATTACTTTACACACACACACACACACACACACACATACACATACAGTGCTGTAGAAAGTCTACACCGCCTTAAAGTTTTTTCACATTTTGAAAGTGTAGATTTTCTATAGGCACTATATATATATATATATATATATATATATATATATATATATATATATATATATATATATATATATATATATATATATATATATATATATATATATATATATATATATATATATATATATATAATATATATATATATAATATATATATATACGTTTTTCATTATATACGTTTTTCATTATTGTTTCTAAAAAATAAAAAATAAATAAAATATTATTTTTACATTACCAACAATGACTGGTGGTCAGTTTTCCAGTAAAGAACATGTGAAATCCTATTAATTCTCCAATATTGCAAGGCTGGAGTAGGTCTAAGGTATATGTTTATTTCTAAAGATTTTAACAGGAAGTGCGCTAGTTTAGTTACTTGCAACAACCTCTCCAGCAATCTTTTTTGTGTTGACTTAATGCTTGATTTTCCTTTCAGTATCTTTTTTAAATTGCTCACACCAATGCTCTGGCACAGTCCAGTTGTGTATATTGTAATTCTATTAAACTATGTTGGATTTAAAGCCATCTATTAACATAGTTATTCATAAAAATGACTGATCTTGAATATATTTAGGCTAATCATGGTGTAAGCTGAGATTCATTATTTGAATGGATATACAGTGCCAGTGTCACTCTTCCTGTTGAGATAGCAATTTCCTTATAAATACGGATGAGAGTTGCTGCAGGTCCTGAGCTTCAGGAGAAACAAGAACAATGTAATTAATTAGTATTTAACCTTGTAACTGTTAGGCCTTTGTTTGCCATCTAGGTCAAGAAACACCATAGCAATGTAATTTATTAACCTACTTGTTGGTAAAGAGTTATCTAGGCTTGGGGGTGCCCTCTACAAGTACTGTATATAATTATAATTGGAAGGTACTGTATAAAATATATTGTTTGGAAAACATACACTAATTTGTTACATTAAACATACATTGTGATCAAGCTTCATATTACTTAACAGCTTTTAACGAAAACATATTTTTGTTCTCTTTATGTATTACTGTAAATGACAACATTGTAAAAAAAAAAAAGATGAGTAATGAACTGGAATATCCATCGGTTGCCAATCTCTCAAATAAAACTGTAAAGAACAGCAGGGTAGTGCAGTGAACTAATTTAGTAGACTGTCGTGCCTTTCTCCTCTGGAATCTTTGGCTTAAATCCAGCTCAAGTCAACATTTAAATGGGTTTGGGGGTTTCTCAAAATTGCCGTTCGGACACATCAAAAAACAAATGCATTCAGACAGAGAGAATCCACTGACTGAATGGCAGGGGTGGCAGTGCTGACCCTGATAGAAGTACATTCATTGCTCATCACTTTTCAAAAACACAAACACCAAAAATAAATAGTAATAGAAAATACCCTTCGCAAAGGTTTCATCTTTAAAAAAAAAAAAAAAAAAAACATAATTTTCAAGATCATAACCAGGTGTTTTGGTCATGAAGCTTAAAATGAAGCCATTTTCACACATAGCTTTTTCTCAGTTGGGGGCCCGATAATGGTTTATGTTCTAAAAGACATTCTAGCTCTGCTAATGAAACAGTGATTACACCACTATAAGAACCATTAAGATAGGATGCATAGAATGCAAATTAGATGCTGGGTAGCAACTTCAAACTGAATTTTAATGCTAATGTAAGAAATTATATATTTCTACAATATAGTCACTTGGGTTCTTTCACTTGGGTTGAAAGTGAACATGACTAGTGCTTAGGGTACGTTATAGATTAAATAAATTTGATTTGAGTGATTTGAATTAGGGTGAATTTGTGTAGATAAGGTAAATTCTGCATCATAGCTGGACATGTTGTGGCAGCCTTATAGTTATCTGTCAAAGTGATCCAGAATGTTAATGACTATTATTAGATATTCAGTTGTATATAATACATATGCACATACCTGTAATACCATAATCAAACAAATAGAATACCATCTGTTAACAATATAGTGTTATTTTATTTATTTTTTAATATAATAACCATTGTATTATTTTGCAGAACTGACTATGTTTTGTATCGCTATACTCTGCTGGAAGCACTACCTCTCTCACTTACTGTACCTGACAATGTAAATCCTAGCAGGTAGAACATCAACAATTTGCAATTGTACAGATTCCATCATTCTAAAAGGCAGCCTCTGTAAATTACTTGCATATACAGTGCCTTGCAAAAGTATTCAGACCCTTCCTATGATGTCCCATTTTGTGAAATTACAAAATGATGCATACACATTTTTTAAAACTTATATTAATCACTAATATTGCACAAGACAAAGGCCATTCAAATAATCGTTAAGGTCATTTTGTGCACCTGAATTAATTTAGGTTTGCTACAGCAAACCATTTGAATACTTATGTAATCATGAATTCTCCATTTTTATTTTTATTAGCTATTTACTTCTTTCTTTTTGTTTTTGCCTTGAATGTGTGGAGTAGGTTGTGTATATAGCAAATATTAATTCCTACTTCAAAGTGTCATGACTGCAAGCTTTAATGCAACAAAATGCAAAAATTGTCAGTGTCTGCATACTTTTGTAAGGCACTGTAACTGTTTCAGGAGGTTACCGTTCTACATACTGTAATATATTATAAACTGTACATATATAAACACATGTCTTCACAGTTTTACTGTACAATACAATATATGTTAAAGCAGTTTTGCCATTTATGTATTGACTTTGTATACCCATGTGCTTTTGTTTACAGGATTTAAAGACTACCCTGCTCTGGTGGCAGTGGACAAGTTTTTACTGATGTACAAGAGACAGCAATAGCGTATATGATTATTGCCAATAATGGCACCCGTCTAAGAGAAATTCAGAGTGCTGTGCTGCAAATTCAAGACATGTTTGCAAATGTGCAGCGTAGTGGAAACATCACAATGTGTGCGGCAATAGCTGAAAATGGTGTAATTGCACACATCCCCACCCTTGGACAATACTATACTGTTCGCCTTTTGGCATTTTTGGATGCTCCCAATTACGACCTTATACCTGTTGAGGATAGGGAGCAAGTGAGGGCTGACTTGCCATCCTATGTGGTGGTGTGGGACAATGTCATCTTCCACCACTTTGCTCTGGTGAGGCAGGAGTTTGCGACACCCCAACGCATGATAATGGAATTCCTCCCACTCTACTCCCCCTTCCTGAACCCTATTGAGGAGTTCTTCTCAGCATGGAGATGGAAGGTGTATGATAACCATCCTCACGACCAAATGTCACTGCTGGATGCAGTGAACGCAGGCTGTGAAGCCATCACAGCAGAAGACTGCAGGCGATGGGTGCGTCATGCCAGACGACTTTATCCTCGCTGCATTGCAAGGGAGAACATTAGATGCGATGTTGATGAAAACTTGAGAGAGGAGAGAATGGCTGGTCCCTGAAGTCCCATTTGAATTCAGATAGAAATCTCTATTGTTCTTTGGGTTTTCTATTCTTCACTATACTTTTTCACCTTATTGGACTTTAACAGAATTTACAGAATGCAATATTGTTTTTTTTTGTTTTCATTTACTGCACAATATGTAAATTGACATTGCTGGATGTAAAATATATGGAGCCTGATTCTAAAATAAAACATTTTTGTTGATATAACATTGTGTGTGTGGTAACTTGCTTACAGTATTTACAGTAACAAAGTTTCAAGTTGACTGTAGCATGAGGGAACTTGTATTTAGGATTTCATGTCATATTGAAGATATATACTTAGTATTTTTTTAGCCTTTGTTTAAATACTGATAAGGTGAGCTTTTCATTTTATAACATTCTTGTACTGTTTGATGTACTTATTTGATTTTGAAACATTTGTACTATATTTTGATAGTCTTAGTGCATTTTTAAGTTGATATGTGTTGTTTTGCAAAATGCAATACTGTTGTGGGATTTGTGTTAACTGGTTTGAAAATGTAAATAGAGTTTCAGGAAATGTGTTTAAACAATTGAGAAAAAACTGTAAAAAGAAAAAAAAAATATTTACAATTAAAGAAAAGCAGAATTGGTTCTAGCAAACACCACCACCATAGGTGTTATGCACAGAAATAATTAGCTGGGTCTCCTGTGGCAATAACATTGTTCTTATGTTCTTCCTTTGTCATTTCCAGAGAAAAAATAATGATCTACACGGGGCCTTTTTATATGTTTGGATTGCACGACTTTCTTGAAATCGTATAAGAAGAAAAACAGCAGGCAGATCAGCTACTCATTTACAATAAGTAGCAAGCCTCTGGATAACTTTTGGTTTCTAAATGGTTGATGCAACTTTGCAGCGCTATCAGTCCCTCTTCCAATGATTTAGCATTTTGTTTTTCTTTTACATTTTAAAATATATTTTTGAAGTCCATGCCTTCAATTCAGCCAGCTAGAAAAGACCATGCAGCAATTGTTTCCCTCATTCTTTGGGAGGAAAATTGAGCTCCTTGATTCAATCTGGTGGAATGTCAATTAGCATTAGTAAGTCACTGTCAGTTACTGTCGGCTTCTCGTCTGTATTCATTAAAGGTTTATGGAATACATCTCTTCATTGATTCACTTTCTATAACAAAACACCAACAACTCAATGATATTGGCCCTAGAAGGAATAAATAGTATTAATTGCTTCTTTCAGTACAAGTGTTATGTACTGTAACTAATTGGAAATAAGCAGGCTGAATAGCAAGCACATCTATATACTGTACAATGTGTGTCAGCATTTGGCATTTCAAGCAATACTATTAATGGAACTTGAAACAATCAAGGTCACACAGAATTTTAGCCGCTGCATACTGAACTTCATTAAAGCTTAAAATAACGTGGGGTTTCAGAACAGCAAATAAGTGGAGGTTGGCATGAGTGGAAATGAACTGTTATGGCTGTTATGGATAGTTTTTTCAAGAGCGAGGACGTGTAATTACTATATTCAGCATGTAAGTGTACATTCTTTCCTTTTTCATTTCTTTACTGTTTTCTTTTAAACATACCTGTAGCAGAGTGATTAGAGAAATTAGTGTTGGTGTAATTTATATGTGGAAACAGGTTTTTTTGTGTGTTTTTTGGAGTGGTTATGTTTGATCAAATGATTGTTTACAGATGTGCGCTCGATTGAGACTTGCTGCCTGCCTGTCTTCTGTATGTGTCCTCTGTGCATTACCATCATTGCTAGCATCACATGACCCGTGTGTTTACTTTCTGTTTTGTGTTTAATAAATCCTGCATGCCTGTACTGGTGTTTCACCTCCAAGTCCCATGTCTCTCTGTCTTGCAATGAGGTTACCCACACATGTGACACGAGTACCTTGCCGCAATACCATTTAAATGTTGATCAATGTGAAGGAATCTTCTTAAAAGTACTATATATTGATGTTCAATTCAAATTTGCCATTTTGTTATTATTATAATGCCAAACCCTATTGTAGTGAACCCTATTGTAGTGTGGAAGGGTGGAAGGGAGACAGAACTTTATTTCTGCCGCTCAGGCACACTGATTTTTTTTTTTTCAATTTCATTTGTGATTTATTTTAGCCCACAGAGGGCACTGTTGTCCGTGGCCTAATACTGGCAACAGTAGACAGAACCACAGAGTTACCACTGTTGGTGTACAGTCCAGTGCATATACAAGTGCTCAAAAATGATAATGAAAACAAATGGCGAAAGAAAAAGGGAAAATAAAACACAGTAATAAAACTACAAAATAAAGGTGCTGCACTCAGCAGCATTACCCCGACCGTCTCTATCCGCACAGCCCGGATCTCCATCCTACGCTCACCCATTCCCTCAACTTGCTGATACTGTTTGGGGTTCTGCCCAAGTTTTTTCCAGCTACTAAAAATTCCTTTTCTTTTTTTAATTGGTTTATCATTGTGCTCGTTCTTTTCCAGCTGTGCTCAGTCCAGCAGCAGAGCTTCCGCCAGCTGGCTGTTCCGTCTTAAAGGGGCAGAGCTGAGGGAACAGCAGAATGTTATTTTCTATGGCTAGCAATCCACTCAAGGCCTGCCTCTCAAACACTCAGAGAGCAGGCGAGCCCACACAACCTCTCTCCCACCTCTGCGTGTCACTGCCATGACCGACAGGTGGATATTGTAAGGCTGCTGCCCTCTTCCTGCAGCACTATGAACAGATCTCCCCGCTGTTACACAAGGTTATATATTTTAAAATGCTACAAAATTCAAGCACATTTTAAAAACAACTGACAAATAAATATTTGGGTTTTGTTCTTTTATTTATTTTTTTTACAATTGCCCTTAGACTTCAAGGTTAAGAAATATCATGGCTTACAGATAACTATCTGAACTTAATATGCTGAACTTGTTAGATATGTAGATTTTATACCAAATATCCTGAGCAGCAAACTATTTTATTTATTTATTTTTTAATTATGGTACAAAGCTTAACTTGGATATAGGGCCAGGAAAGAGCTAATAGCAATTTGGCATCAGTCCATGTTAAAATCTCTCTATGCAACTGCAAGACCTTCCGAAATTATTTCTGTCATATGCTTCAATCTGAATAAGATAACTTCTGTACTGTAGAAAAATATTGTACCTTTGGACTTGAACAATATATCCTCCAGGGATACTTGGTGTAACTGACATTTAGTGTATTAGCTGTAAAAGGATTAGTCAAAATTGCCAAACTCCAGTTTAAAACATGTGCAGATAAAGGTATCAACAATTGTACATAAAAGTTTGCTATATATATATATATATATTAGATTTCAGTAATGGTTAAACATATGTGACACATATCTGACTATTTCATTTTGGCCCGTTCCAACCCTTGTTCGTTTTTCAGGGAACACAAAAAAGAGACAATGTCAAAAATACATAGCTGAAAGGACTATAAGCAGTCCAGTCAGTTGACTATCCCTGTATTATAAAGGAGAGTTGAGAAGGGGACGAGAATTAAAAATAAGATGGGAGGGACAGACATCTTGCTCCTGCTTATATACTGTGACTTACAAATTGTTGTGTATAATCTGTTGTTTACAAACTGTGACTTACCTGCTAACCTGTTGCTATTTGCTGCCAAATCTGTTATGCTGCTAGCTTGCTGCAGATTTGTTACCAGTTTATTTTATATGTATTACAGACTAATGAAAATATATGGTACAAATATATTTTAAATATATCCCATATATTTTGAATATATAAAAAAGGGGACAATTTTTATATATGAAAAATATAAGGATCATATTTTTCTACCATATATTAAAAATATATGTTTTTCCATAAGGGGTGGATGTTATTTTGCTGCTAATTCAAACTGGTTAGCTTCCTGTTGCTGTGCTGTATTATGGGAGCACTTGGAGTGGGCATTGACTGAATGGTGCAGGCAAAATCCCATGCTGGTAGGGATGCAGTGATGGCACCCTCTTCTGGAGGACTTTTTTTATTTATCACATTGAAAGGATTGTGTTTGTATAAACACATATGTGTTTATATTAACTTTGGTCTGAGAATATAAGCAAATATATTTTGTTATTTTTATAATAAAGATATATGAAAAATATCTGTTGGTTACCTGTGTCTTTCCATGTGATTCTTGGTGCAGTGGCTGTCCTAGGGACCTGTAAGGGGCAAAGATAGAAGTATTGGTTTACTGTGCGACTGCCAGTGTTATGCACTGCATCAACCTTGTTTAGGTCATATACAGTGCCTTGCAAAAGTATTCAGACCCCTGACCAATTCTTTCATATTACTGAATTACAAATGGTACATTGAAATTTCGTTCTGTTCGATATTTTTTTTTTTTTCAAAAAACACTTAAATTCAAAATCAATTACTGTAAGGTGACATTGGTTTTATGTTGGGAAATATTTTTAAGAAAAATTAAAAACTGAAATATCTTGCTTGCATAAGTATTCAACCCCCACACATTAATATTTGGTAGAGCCACCTTTCACTGCAATAACAGCTTTAAGTCTTTTGGGGTAAGTATGTACCAGCTTTGCACACAGTGTCGGAGTGATTTTGGCCCATTCATCTTGGCAGATTTACTCTAGGTTGTTTAGGTTGGTTGGACGACGCTTGTGGACCGCAATTTTCAAATAGTGCCACAGAGTCTCAATGAGATTGAGAGCAGGACTTTGACTGGGCCACTGTAGGACATTTACCTTTTTGTTCTTGAGCCACTCCAATGTTGCTTTGGCCTTGTGCTTGGGATCATTGTCCTGCTGAAAGGTAAATTTCCTCCCAAGCTTCAGTTTTTTAGTGGACTAAAGCAGATTCACTTGCAGTATTTTCCTGTATTTTGCTCCACCCATTCTTCCTTCAATTGTAACAAGATGCCCAGTCCCTGCTGATGAGAAGCATCCCCACAGCATGATGATGCCACCACCATACTTCACTGTAGGGATGGTGTGTCTTGAGGCATGGACAGTGTTAGGTTTGCACCACACATAGCGCTTTGAGGCATAGGCCAGTGTTATGCAGAGCTCTTGATATGGTTGACTGGTGCACCATTACTCCACTCCCAGCCACTGAACTCTGTAGCTCCTTCAAAGTGATTGTTGGCCTCTCTGTGGCTTCTCTCATAAGTCTCTTTCTTGTTTGAGCGCTGAGTTTTGAGGAACGGCCTTTTCTTGGCAGTGCCTGGGTGGTGTGATGCAGCTTCTACTTCCTGATTATTGATCCAACTGTGCTCACTGGAATATCCAAACACTTGGATATTATTTTGTACCCTTTCCCTAATCTATGCATTTGTATTACTTTAACTCTAACTTCTGTAGATGCTCTTTGGTCTTCATTTTCCTTCAGAGTCACAGCCTTACCAATGATCCTTCAACAGTGGGGTTTTTATCCAGAAAATGTGACAGCAACTTTAATGGTTCACAGGTGGATGCCAATGGTAAGGTAATTGTGTTCTCGTTAGGGCAATTTCTTTCATCGGTGCAAACTGGGAGCTTCGACAGCACAGGGGTTGAATACATATGCAAGCAAGATATTTCAGTTTTTTATTTTTCTTAAAAATATTTCCCAACATAAAACCAATGTCACCTTACAATAATTGATTCTGAGTTTCAGTGTTTAAAAATAAAATATCAAACAGAACGAAATTTCAATGTACCATTTGTAATTCGGTAATATGAGAGAATTGGTCAGGGGTCTGAATACTTTTGCAAGGCACTGTATATATATATATATATATATATATATATATATATATATATATATATATATATATATATATATATATATATATATATATATATATATAATGCAGGAGGATAGGAATTCCACAGCATATGCCCAAATTACTGTATTTGCTTTGTAGTAATGTTTTGTTTTTTGTTTTGTTTTTTGCCCATAGAGAAACATTAAATATTTACATAATCTCTGAATATAAATGCAATTATGTCATTGTCAGAATTCTTCCCAGTGAAATTCCAGAGATGCTCTTAAAGGTGCAATAACCAAACCTAAAAAAAAAAAAAACTGGGCCTCAGTGACTCACCTAATAAAGGTATCACAACTATTGGAGAGTGGCAGATATTGACCAATTGAGAGTGCAGTATTGGCCTTTGAGATCCTGAAGGCTAGGGAGGAATCTAACTTCTAATTACTTTGCTTGAGTCTTTTAGAAGAAAGTCATATGGATTAGCATCAACAAATAAAGTACAGCTATGAAATGTTTAAATAGTGCTGTTGTCTTACATGATGTCATTATACCCTGAAGTGTGATGTTGAGCTCAGCTTTTTCAACAACTTGCAAATGATGGCTACAAGTTAATAGAGCTATAGGGGATAACAACATATCTTAAATGTATTCAGCAAATGATTTTGAAATGTATTAGGATCAAGCATTTGACCTAGAAAGTGTAACTGATGGTTCAATATATTCTGATCAGTGAGAAGCCCATGAGAGTAATCCCCTCACATTTTTGATTAATAGTAAGATAAGGCAATTAAGGTTTGTTTGTTTTTATTTTTTTTTGTTTTAGTTTTTTTTTTATTTTTTAACACATTAATATATTGTCCTGCAAGTATATCAGAAATCAATCTGTAAACGGTTGAATAAGTAGCTGTGTCTGGGAGAGTCCCTGTCCACAGTGTGTCTGGTTACTGACTGATGATGTGCTTTGTTGATATCAAAGGATCTGGTTACTACTGTTGCCTACCCCTGCCCCTTTCCCCTTTTCTATCACCGTCTTATTTTATCTTAGCTGTCATTCTGTTTAAGTGCAGCTTGTCTCAAGCTCTGTTCTATGCATGATTACCCTTATTCTAAAAGCATTTACTTTCTTGCAGGGAAAAGAAATGTGGGGCCAAATTCAGGCTTCTAATTCGTGCATATGCCTTCAGCTTTTACCACTTTCGTGTCTGAAAACTGTAGACCACTCCACCTATTTTTTTAATGAAAATAGATGAAAACAGAGCTATGAGTATGTGTCACAAAGACGGCTGCAGTGGGTGACATCAGACCAGAAACAGGAACCGACTCAGAACACAGGTTTTGGAATGGTGAAGACGCTGATGCGCAGTTTAAAAATTGAACAGACAGAAAATAAAAGGTTTGTAATAAAAGCAGCACACGGCACGTGAGGCCAAAATAAATAGACAAACAAAACTAGTAGACACTAACAAAACAGGGTGCACGAACGCTGCACAAAACAAGTACGGTGCTGGTGCTTCCAGCACTCGTAGCAATTGATATTTATAATTACGCTTCTCCTCTCTCTCTCCCCCTTTCTCCACTCCCAAACACACAACCCTGAGTGAGTGAAAACATGCTGCTTTTATGCATCTGTATCGAGACTCGATTGCTAATCAGTCATTCAATTGGAGTTTATACATCTGTTTTATAAAAGTAATAAGGCACTTGAGGGTATAGGCTGTGCTGGATATTGTGGGTTGGTTGCAGGCACTCGGCTGTGCCTCATGTATAACAAAGCCCCAAGGACTGACAATAACCCATGCCTTATCGTGCCTTATTGCTTAAATATACAACAGATATTGAAATGTATTGGTTTACACATGAAGTTAACTCCATGCAAATGGAAATTAAGACTCTAATCAGGATATATAAATATAACAAACACATAATATATATATATATATATATATATATATATATATATATATATATATATATATATATATATATATATATATATATATATAATAAACACATAATTATCCTGTTATTTGAGCAGACATTTTCAGCTGTCAATCAAGCAACTGCACATTTCAGTAGTGTATCCATGTTAATGACGCTTGTGCTTATGCCCAGACTGCCTATACCCACATATACTGTATTTAACGAGGTAGCTGTACAATCTCTGTGATGCCTCAGGGTCAGTTCTAGCAGTGTAAGTTCTCCAGAATTGAAGCTAGTCAACAGGGAACTCTCTTGGTTTTGGGCCCTGTCATAGAATTGCTGCAGCTGGTATTTTCCTGCTCTGGTAAACTTCCACTTTTCAGACAGCTTCACATTAATCATCCAAATGCAGTTTTTAAACGGCACAGCTTGTTTCTAGAGGAAAAAGGAGCAGAGAATTGTTTTGTAAGTGCAGCTGACATTTATTTCCCTTTAGATAACTGAGAAAGCAGTGATTGTTTTTGTGTTGATGCAATATGTTCGGCTTTATTCATATGCCACCTTTATAATGTCACAGCATCAATAGTCTGATGACCTTAAGCCACAAAGTGAAAACATGTCCATCTCTAATAAACAGCTGTAAACTCTCAAAACCCCCAGCAAACAACCATATGCATTTGACAGCCTTGTAGCTAATGTGTTTCAATATGTAGTTTGTGACTGTATTGATAATTCATACATATTTACTTTTTAATTTTGAGTATTCAATTTCTAGTAATTTCAACATGGATTCCATATTAACCCAGTTATGACTGAACTAGCCATGAGGTATAACATTCTAGTGGGGCTTTCATTGTGATTATGGATTTGGAAAATAATACCCATCCATTTCTGTTCTATTCCAAATGGTTTTGATGTTTTTATTAGAGAAAAGATGCAACATTACTGGTTTGGTTTTTGGTTTGTTTGCACACAATAAAATCAAGGATTATTTGCCTCATGCTTAACAATGGCAGTCGTGTTTTATTTGACAGTAGGCTAGATATGCTGAGCTGTCTTCATGTCCCACAATGCAATGTTAAAGCTTCCACAACCGCAGTACTGACACTAGTGACATCTACAGGTGCACCTGCAAAGATGGTTCCCTATGACAACAGAATGGAGCAGTAGATCAAATCTCTGTGGAAACAAAAAGCACTGGTATTAATATGCAAACCAAACACAAGATAAGGTCAAATCCAATCAATCATAAAGTTAAAAAGAGGTTATAAAAAAAAAAAACATTCATAAAGATTAGGGTAGAAGCAGAATATATCCCTGAAGAAAGTATTACTTACACTTTTGTTTATGTAACAATGAATTAAACCTGAACATACCAGCTCAACTGAACTATAATCACAAAAGGAAATATGCAAGCAGCACTGACTAGCTTGGTTGGGCTGAGATATTGTCAAGTTTGACAGTGACAAGCTCCAATTTCCCTTGATAAGAAAAGGCATGAGCAGGAACGGAATAGTTGGGGTTCTACTAAGCATATTTGTTTTAAACAGAAGCCTGCAAGCTATCACAGGACACTCTACTTGTGATGGTACAGTATGGTCCTACACATATGCGTTTTATGAGTCTGACTAACACATGCAACATGAAGCTGTGGTCCATTTAAAATGATCTTGTGTCCTCAGGAACAAAGTCCTGGGTGAATGAAAAAAATAAGTAGGAAGTTAATTTATGTAGCATTTATTGTCTGCATCTAACTTTAATTTTCAATTTGTACTGATGTATTTACAGTATTTTCTGTGCCCTTCACTTCAGACATATCACTTTGTGCTGACAGTAACCACGGTTACCACCACTGGTTCCAATATCCTTCAGCTCTGGGAGATTTTCTATGAAGGCCAGAATCCAACTTTTATTAAGAAGCTTTGCTAGGGTCATTTTCCCAAGGAAACTAATTTCCTAATAAGAGACAGTGCCCCTTCACATAGGTCAGAGCAGCAAGGACAAAGTGGACAGTCTGTCTACTAGTCCAGTCTAGTCAGTTTGCAAAACCCGATTCCAATGCGCCTATCACGCCTGCCAAAAATTCAGGACATGTTATAATTTACAAATAAATAACTTGTATTTTTGTTTTGTTTGACAACACTGGTAAACACATTTCCATACGCACACATAAGATTTCCATTCTTAACTACAGGACCAAAATATTTTTTTTTACCAAAAAGCACTGTAGGAGGATGTTTGAATAATATAATAATAATAATAATAATAATATAATAATAATAAATAATAATAATAATAATAATAATAATAATAATAATAAAATAACTGTCTATTCTCAGTCTCACTTGTTCTCTGCTTCACAGTGCTGTTTCAGAATGATTATGCCAGTGAACATATTCTTGTGGGAGTATATTTATGTGATCCAATGGTTAGAACCCAGGGCTTGTAACTAGAACGTCGCTGGTTCACATCCCAACTCCACCACTGACTGACTCACTGTGTGACCCTAAGCAAGTCACCTAACCTCCTTGTTCTCTGTCCTGCGGATGAGACATTAAATCAATGTCCTATTGTAAAGTGACTCTGCATGTAATGCACAGTTCACAGCCTACCTCTGAAAAGCACTTTGTGATGGTGGTCCACTATGAAAGGCGCTATATAAAGATATTATTATTAATAAACATTTTCTTTCATATAAAGCAACAGATTTTTTTTTCAAAATAGGCAGTGTTGATGAGGGGTGTGTCAAACTACATAACAGAGCAAGTATAGTAATAAAATATGTCTTTAAAAAAATAGTCTGCCAGGGCTGTTGTTAGTTTAGACTTGACTGTAGAAAGCGTTCAATAACTCCTAGTTATCAACAGCAGTTTGCTGTCGTTCAATGATATGAAAAGCAGGTAATCATTGACCTTTCTCTTAATTTGTTAAAAACATGCCTTCATAAATGAATATCACTGGGGCTTGTCGACAAATCTGAATTATCTCTTATGAATAGCAACTGCTGCTAAAAATATGGCTATGGATGAAATCCGATCATGTACTCCTGTTTTCTCATTTCGACAGGCGTTAACCTTTTATGAATAGACCCTATTATCTTGTATGATAATGCTGTGCAGTACAGTTCTTTTGTTTTGTTTATCTGACACCAAAGATATATTTTTTGCTGTTTTCAATTCGATTAAAAAAAAAAAAAAATCTATAAATCTAATGTGTAAATTAAAAAATCTTGATACTACAATGTTCTCTATCAACTCTCGGGTTATGCAAAATGAATTGCCATAGTAAATTAACAGCATATTTGCTACTTTTTATTTTATCACCAGAAATGATCTTGTCAGCTGCACACAGGTTCACAATGATAATGTAGCTACCACTCCTCCTACTCCTCCTTCTTAAAATTATTATTTTTTTAAATAATAATTAACTACTCAGTGCAGTGAGGGGATCTAAATCCATGCCACATGTCATCTATGAATCAAATTTATTCAATTTGACTCTATAAAGGAAATGCCAAGCATGAATAAATAGTCACCTAACTCTAAGAAAAAGAAAAAAAATGGAAACAAATTCACGTACATATACTGTAATACAGCAGGATATTTCCAAATGATTTTTCCTTTGACTTTCTCTGCAAAGATAACATCCAAACTCTTTACAGTTTAATTTATCTTGTGTTGTTGTTTTAGGTTTGATTACCCAAATCAATACAGTGTTCATCAATATGTATTTTAGAAATTTCAAATGCACAGTACTGAAAATAAAAGTTGCCTTTTGAGCTAATGTTAAAGTATGACATTATCTCTGTACACAATGTCATTGTGTTTTTTTTGTTTGTTTGGGTTTTTTTTTTTTTTACACAAAAAGGAATATAACTACCATTATACAGAATATGTAGGTAGCGTTTCAGCAGGTGGCTATTAGCAATGCACTTGTAAGAAAGAACCAGAAATTATGTCCTTCAATTGTAAACACGCCCATGGTGAAACGTTGAAAATCAAATCCTGCAATCCTTTTTAATGAAAAACATAATCAGCTTCCACAGATACTTACAAGATTAGTTATGACTATGTTTCATCAACTAAAATGCTGATTAATCTTCTTTATTAAATTAACAACACTCCATTATGTATCACAAATATGCCCTTTAGCAAGCCTTTTCCTAAAGCCCTCCAGCGACGTTATGAAGTACGTAACTAAATGAATGTGATAAGCTTAATGAAAACCATCCAGGCATGAGGATATTCTTTTTGGATTGAACAATAGGTTGTGACACAGCCTTTTTGGTGAGTCAGAAATATAGAGGATAGAGTTTTAATAGTAATAATAAAAAGGGACTAGGAAGATTCATCTTGCTGAATAATTGTTCTGAAAAATAAAATGAAAGAATTGTTCAACTTTTCAAAGCAGTTGGATCTGAGTCATTTTTCTTCGATGTAAGTAACTGGTTTGGCACAGTAGAATAAAGTAGAGCAGATGATAAGTCACACTCTGAATATTGGAGTTCAGCAGTCCATCCAGCCATTTAGAGGTCTTCATAGTATGAGGGGGACCAATTAGAATAACAGCAATTGTCAATCCATCCTTGGCGTTTTTCTATACCACAAAATGACCTGTGCCAAATATGCCAAGTTGTGTGTTTGTTGTTTGTGTGTGTGCTGCTGTCCAGTAAATGTGAGACCACCACACTCAGACCAATTTGGATCATGGGCTAAATGATTGAATGCATTTCCCACCACACCTCCTTTCCCAACTTTCACAAGGCAGTGATTGCGCTACATATTTTTGTACTTTTAGCAATGCAAGCTAGTATAACATGTGCATAGATAATGCAGGAAACCATTAAAGGTGTCTGTGTGAAGACGTTATGGTCCATTAAGTCCTGTGAAGTTGTATACACTTACAGTTCATCTTCAGTTAACTTATTTTTATTACAGGATATTTGTTAACATTAAAAATGCATTTTGTTTAAAAGCATTCATTAACAAACAATACATTGATGCCTTAATAATAAAAAAAACAAAGTACTAATAAAAGCAGTTTCTGCAGCTATTAAGTGTGGTACATTACCAAGTATAATTATAAATGAGCACGCTAAAGTTAATACAGAATTATTCATGCATAGTGGTATTTTAAGTCTGACTTCAACAGTAATGTACTACAACACTTCACTGTAGGAAGAGAAAGAGACACATAAGCTATTAGCTATGAATGACTATTAAATCAATTGCATTGCAAAGGATATAGAAACAAATATAAACCCTGAGCATCAGAAGAAAAGACAATGTGCCCATTCCAGTTAACATTAATCAAGTAAAACACTACATTCATTACAAAACCAAAAGCAAGAGTTTAATCACAACAATAATGAAAAAAGAAATGTCTCTTAACAGTGGGTGAGCACTCTGTCCAATAGGCAGCATGGCAGGACTCTACCTGTGGGCTGACATGAACAGAGGGTTAAGAAATGAAACTTTACCTGCATAATGAAAGAAGGCACTGGGAGGTGTAGGCTATTGAAACTAATTAAAGGGATGGAGATTGTTTTGAAAACCATACTGAATACACTATGCTGTCACAATTTTCATTCACATCGGGCAGTGCGTTATGCTTGGCGATGCTATTTTAAAGGATCAACCGATCGACTTCAGTCAGCTAATAAAGTTTAAACATGTTTAATATTTTGCGATGCCATTCCGTCACATCGGCTACTGAGTTATTCGATGATCGCATCGGGCAGTGTATACTGTGATTAATAATCCAATTAGAATCTAGTAAACAATAAATTTAAGAAAGCATCTAAACTGCATATTTAAAAGATTGTAGATTAAATGAATATTTAACATTGCTTCAAAATGCAAGTTTCTGATTAAGTTTTTTTTTAGTTTTTTCTAACAAAAAAATATATTAAACAGCATTCAATTAAAACCCTCCAATCACCATATATCTCTAACACACCTCCCAAATCAATTATCCTGCTGAACACACAGGTAAACAAACTAATAGCTCCTCCATTTCTTAAAGTAACAGGTACTTGCATTCTACCATTAAACAAATACAGCTTGATGAAAACGGTTAAATATACTGTACATTTAAATAACAGCAGAACACTTCTGAAACACCTAGAAAACAACTACTGTGTACAACAGGCTATACTCGTCTAGCATAATATACTATAGCTTACTATGTTGGAATAAAATTAAAGAAATGTCAAATTCTCGACAAAGTGTCTAAATAGAATTTAGTTTGTTAAGGCTGTACCAAGACTAAAATATGGCAGTTGAGGTGACTGATACATGATGCAGCCATTATCCTGCAAATAACAATGTGTGGCAGGGTGATTGCCCTACATAGGTGAGAATTAGTGTTGGTATAATTTGTATGTGGAAATTAGTTGATTGTGTGTCTTTTTGGAGTTGATTTCGGTGATTAAATTATTTTTTACAGATGGGCGCTTGATAGAAACTTGCTGCCTGCTTGGCTTGCCTGTGGGGAAGGGCAGCAATTGTTTGGCTGTGCTGGTTCTCAATCAGCAGGTGGGCAGGTCTTGACCGAGTGTCCATCAGTTTAGAAACATCTGGTGGAGATCACTCTGGGCGACTGCAACGTCATGCTACAGAGGGGAGCTGTGTATACTCATGAGGAGAGCGTCCGCTCTGCAGGAATGACAGCTATGTAACCCTGAGGCTGCAAGCGCTGCTTATGAAGGCAATGCCCAGCCAAGGCTGTATGAAGCAGCAGGAATTGTCGTATGAATATCGGATCATAATTAGGTTAGTTTAGGGGATAGTGATCCCATGTGATGTATAGCGAGGGTTACGTAGTGTAGCCGGTTCTTGGAGCAGGACACCTCATTTATAAGTCTAGCGCTCGCCCTATTTGGCACCTTTTATTTGTAGTTTTTGTACTGTTTTGTTTTGCCTTTTGTACAGCTTGCTATATGTGTCCTCTGTGTCCATCGCTGGTAATGTCACATGACCCTTTATTTAATTACTTTTGCATTAATAAATCCTGCGCTCCTGTGCTGGCGTTTCAACCCCACCTCCCATGTCTTTCTGTATTGCCTAAGCAGCGGTTACCCACACACGTGACACGAGCATGTTGTTACACAGTGCTAAACTCAGACCGATTGCAGCAGGATCAGTCTGATAATGCACTTACACAGGTGGCTTCCGTCCAACCCCAAGCAAAGACTATAACAGCAGTGCATGTTACTCTTTAGTGAATGAAGCCAGTATAATATATACTGATGATTCAACTTAAACACTAGTAGTGTGTACCGGGAAAAGAGAATAAACCCAATTAAAGGTCACCGTTTTTTTCTGATCATCTCAATACAGTAAAGTGACACTGAATAAGGATGTTCTATTATTTGTATTAAGTTGAAGTGTGATGGGTGCCAAGCATGTGGTGTACAAGTATAAAGTTGATATAATGACACTCTTTCTTCTAAAAAGATGTGCACCAGTATAAAATTATACCCTAACAGTCCACAGTCTTTCAGTGCGCCTTGTCAAGTACATAAATGCACATAGAGTATTTTAAATGCACTTCAATCTACTTCACTCTGTCACCAGCAAGTTACAAAAAAAAAAAAAAAAAAAAAAAGCAGAAAATAACTGCTAAACCTTTGACATGTTTGTGTACTGTAGAGAAAAAAAAAAAGTTAACTCAATAGTGTTCATTGTGTAACACAGAGAGTAAATAACAATCAAAGAGGTGTACCTCAGTACTGGCATTGCTTGGGACAGGAATGTTTTACTGAAAAAAAAAAAAAACCTTGTAGGGCCACCTTTGTTATATTGGCACATTCATTATATGGTCAGTTTGGAACCATTGCAACAATGAGTGAGGACTGCTATTAATATAATCCATTAGTATCACATGGTAATTTAGAAGTAGATGGTGTTGACTTCACGGCTCACAAAGTGTCAGATATAACTATTCGGCCATTACTAAAAGTAAGCTAATTTGAGAGATTGTCATCGTATTGTAATGCAAATATGTTCATAACTGTGCTTGTTTTTTGCATCCAATGACTACTTGCATTGTTTAGGCAAATTACAATTACTTTTTTTTCTATTTTAAACTCTCTTTACAGCCAATGGAAAGACCATGCTGCAGTAGCTTTAGATAGTTTACTCCCCTCCCCTGTGTAGAAGGCACACATCATGAACCTCAAAATAAGGTTAACTTAACCCGTAACCCATACTATAAAAGATAGCAAAAGAAAATCTTCTTGAGGTCTGGGCTCTTCTTAAGGTACAATTGAGCTATTTTGATATGCTATGAAAGTGGCATTCCAGTCTTTAGTGTGTTTGGCTTGGAGATTGCAGAGTGCTATCCTAGAGATTACAGAAGAAAGAAAAATGCCAATATACACCCTTAACAAATAGCCTGACAAAGGTAAGCAGAAGCATATAATGAAGTTGACATAAATCCTATGAAATATTAATGCCAGTTATACTGTGAAGGGCATCCACAGAGTTGCAGAAAACAATCAAGCCTGCAAAGATACATTTTGCTGTTACTAATGCTTGTGGCATTCACTCAACAGTGTAATTGTGAGCCTCTAGGGTTAGACTAAGCATTGGGTTTCTATTCTTTATCCCTTTAATGGAACTATCAAGACTAATTTTTAACAACAGAGTCCCAAAAGCAAGAATCGCATCGATATCCAAGTTTTGAAGTTCAGTACAGTTTATGATTTTGATTTGGGTTCCTGCAAGCCTGTAGCATTATCACAGTCTCATGCACAATGCACCCTAGTAAATTCACAATCATCTAAAACAACACTAAAACCCTACATAGTCTATTGAATCAAATTAAACTATAACTCAAGCACACAGTCAGTTCTCAGCAGTGGTTGTGATACACAGTAGCTATTGTACAGTAACAACTTTAAGTCTGCTTATTTCTCAATGAATATGAGAAGTAACAATCAGCATTTTTGTTTCGTTTTGTTTTTGACTATTCTGAACTGCTTTGGTATTCAATGTCATGTGCAATTCAATACCTAAAATATGGATGTACAGTTACCTGTTAATAAAAGCATCAGTAATGTCATGGGGAGACAGTTAGCAGTTACTGTAATTGCATGCATGGCACTGCACCAGTTTAGAACAGGGGGATATTAAGAGTCTGCAGTGCAAACTCACAAACCCACCTTGGATTGCAGCAGTAATGTAGTAAGCTTTGAGATTGTGCTGCTAGAGAAGAACTACAGGGACAAAAACCATAGGAAATGCACACCTATTTCCCAATAGGTTAGTGGTTTATTTTCAGATTATATCTGATCAGTACACGGTTCCCTTGTTAAGGATTTGTAAATATCATGTTCACAGGCAACAACACATCAATAACAGGCTGCCTTCTACAATTTCTCAGAAGCTCTGACAATCAATTAAAAAAAAAAAGTTAATCAAAAGCTAGGCATGCACTCTGGTTCTGGGGTTTAAAGGGTTAATAAAAAAAAACTGACTTTATTTAACTTAACATGCAATTAGTGAATTATATTATTCAGACAAATTGCTTTCAACACTTTTGATTTTCTGAAAATATCACTTTTGTGTGTTTTTAAACTTTTTCTGTGTTTTCAGAAAAATACCAGAAATCTTCTGTGCATGTATATTGCCTGACTGTCATCCTCAAATTGAGTGAAATGTATCTTTTCAAGCTATCAGTGTTTTATGGCTTATTACTTACTGACAACAATATTAAACAATTATCAGCCACATTAAAAGGATTGTCAGCACTGGCAAGGGAATTGCTTGCAAATGTAAGCCCTGTTTAACAGCTAATGAATACTGACGCTTATTATATTACTTGCACATAATTCTTAAGCACAGGGGATTTTAAACTACTCAGTCAAGATATAATACATATACTCGCCAAGCTTACATTATTGGTTGCAAAAAAAAAAGGTATTTAAATTGAATTGATATTTTAAATAAAGATTGATTCCGTTTCATTTAAATTGTTATTTTTCTAATTCGGCACACCGGCAATTAATTCTGAAGTTTTAACTCCTCTTCTAAATGTATTTACAAGAAATGTTCCAGTTCAGACATCCGCACCATTAAAATCAATCATGCCCCTGTGGCTGCCTGCAATTATATATTGCACAGTGCAACAAATACTAATCCATTCTAATCTCCTTTTCTCATTTGTAATGCTGTTTCACTCCAGCTTGTTTAGCTGTCCTTTTTTATAGTCAGACTGGCCAAATTTAAAAAAAGACCTAGGAGTTTTTGTTGACTCAGAAATGTCTTCATCTAGACAATGTGGGGAAGCTATAAAAAAGGCTAACAAGATACTCGGATACATTGTGAAAAGTGTTGAATTTAAATCAAGGGAAGTAATGTTAAACCTGTACAATGCACTAGTAAGACCTCATCTTGAATATTGTGTTCAGTTCTGGTCACCTCGCTATAAAAAAGATATTGCTGCTCTAGAAAGGGTGCAAAGAAGAGCTACCAGAATTATTCTGGGTTTAAAAGGCATGTCATATGCAGACAGGCTAAAATAATTGAATCTGTTCAGTCTTGAACAAAGAAGACTACACAGCAACCTAATTCAAGCATTCAAAATTCTAAAAGGTATTGACAATGTCGACCCAAGGGACTTTTTGACCTGAAAAAAAAAACAAGGACCAGGGCTCACAAATGGAGATTAGACAAAGGGGCATTCAGAACAGAAAATAGGAGGCACTTTTTTACACACAGAATTGTGAGGGTCTGGAATCAACTCCCCAGTAATGTTGTTGAAGCTGACACCCTGGGATCCTTCAAGAAGCTGCTTGATCCTTCAAGAAGCTGCTTCCCAGCGACAGCGAGTGGAAGCGACAGCGAGTGGGAGAAGTACAGCGTGGAAAAGTACAGAGCAGTTTCGAAGCAGAAAGGAGAAATTGCATCTTGAATTGCTTTAATCAGAAAACGGAGGACATTGGGGAAACACAGCCGCGTGTGTTTTTCTGATAACAAACAAGCTGAAACTCGGAGCAGCTGATTCAAATTCAGCGCCGTTTTGAGACACGGGCGAGGGGAGGAGCCGACAGCACAGCAGAACAACGCAGTTAAACGAGGCAGTCTTCCCAGCGACAGCGAGTGGAAGCGACAGCGAGTGGGAGAAGTACAGCGTGGAAAAGTACAGAGCAGTTTCGAAGCAGTTTGAAAGCAGGTTGACGGCTGCAGAAGAAACTAAACTTCAAAAAAAAAAACCCTCAACATGGTCTTCAAGCCAGTAATCTGTGACACCTGCTTGATGTGGGAAATCCGAGAAAACCCAGCGGAGCTAAACCAAGTGTGCGTAAAGTGCCGCACGATCCAGGATTTGCATAAACTAGTAAGTATGCTAGAAATGGAGCTGGAAGAAGTGAGACAGCAACAGGATCTTGAGGAACTGGCACACCCACAATTCATGGAAGTCTGCATCACCCCTAACAGACTGAAAGCCACCAGGGAGATAGAAGGTCAGAACAGCTGGGTTCAGGTAGGCAGAAGCAGGGAAAAAAAGAAACTTCGTCAAACACAACCACCAGAAATCAAAACAACCAACAGATTTGAGTCACTTCAGAATTTTGATGAGCAGAACCAACAACAAGAGAATGAAAGGAACAACATCCAGGACCCTATTGACAGTGGTGACAAGACAGTAAAAAGAAGGGAGGTCATGATTGTTGGGGACTCCATATTGAGAAACACAGCAAGTTCAGTTCGCAGTTTGGACCCCCTTACTACAACAGTGTGCTGCCTTCCGGGAGCCTCGGTCAAGCACATCACTGAGAACGTGGACAGGCTCCTAGAACGAACAGGAGACGACCCGGTAGTAGTCGTCCACATCGGTACAAACAACATTGGAAGAGACAGACCAAAATCCCTGCAAAACAAATTCAGAGAGCTAGGAAGGAAATTAAAAGAGAAAACCAAAACTGTGGTATTTTCTGGTATACTACCCGCACCTTGCAAAGGACCATATGGACAGCTGGAAATAATAAATCAAAACGAATGGTTGAAGACGTGGTGCACACGGGAAGGCTTCACCTATCTTGATCATTGGACCACTTTCTACAACGAGGACTATCTGTATAGACGGGATGGACTGCATTTAAATAACAAGGGAACTAGTCTACTTGGAGAAAAGATCCTCGAGCAGGTTCGGAAGCATTTAAACTAGAAAGGAAGGGGGGAGAAATCAACAAAAAAACAGAAGGGAGACCGCATCAAAACAAGAACAACAACTCAGGTAAGACAACCATTAAATGTATTTATCTAAATGCTAGAAGTATCAGAAACAAAATTCTAGAACTTGAAGCTACTGCACTAACAGGTAACTATGATGTGATAGGTGTTACAGAAACGTGGTTATCTGAGAGTGATGGGGACGAATATAATATTTGTGGGTATACACTGTATAGGAAAGACAGGCAGGACAGAAGAGGAGGAGGGGTAGCGCTATACATAAGAAACAGTCTTGAAGCCCAGGTGTTAAACCTGGACAAAGAAAATAAAACCGAATCAATATGGGTCAGAATAACAGACAAAAATTCAAAAGGCATAATAATAGGAGCATGCTATAGACCGCCAGATTCAGACGGTGAGCACAATAATCTGTTATACAATGACATTAGAAATGTGTGTAGCAAAGGAGAAGCCATACTAATGGGGGATTTCAACTTCCCCCAAATAAAATGGGAAAACCCGGTGGGTAGCGCGAAGGATGAAATAGAAATGGTGGAAATGACAAATGACTGCTTCCTAACACAATTTGTCAAGGCACCGACTAGAGGGGAGGCATGCCTTGATTTAGTCTTTTCAAATAACGAAGATAGAATAACTAAAACAGAGGTCAGAGAACCACTGGCAAACTCAGACCACAACATGGTCTCATTTGAAGTGTTTTTTAAAACCCCAAAAGTAAAGACTAAAGCTAAGGTTTACAATTTTAGAAAAGCAAACTATGAAGGCATGAAACAGAGACTAACAGAAGTAGATTGGAGTAAAATAGAGAAAACACCCACAGAAGAAGGATGGTTGTTCTTCAAAAACGTAGTACTAGAGGCGCAAAACAATTATATCCCTAAAGTAGACAAATCTAAATGTAAAACTAAATTGCCAAAATGGTTTAATAGATCAATAAAAAAAAATATTCAGCGAAAAAAGGCACTTTACAGAGCATTAAAAAAGGACCAAAAAGAAAGTACACAGAAAGAGTACACAGAACTGCAAATGCAAGTCAAAAAGGAAGTTAGAAAGGCCAAGAGAGAAATAGAAATGAACATTGCTAAGGGAGCTAAAACCAATTCCAAAATGTTTTTCCAATATTACAACAGCAAGAGAACATTCAAAGAGGAGATTAAATGTTTAAGAGATACAAATGGCAAAATCATAGAGGAAGAAAAAAAAATAGCAAATATGTTAAATGATTACTTTTCACAAGTTTTTACAAAGGAAGATACTGACAACATGCCCCACATGTCATCCAGTTCCTATCCAGTTTTAAATAACTTTAGCATAACTGAGGCAGAAGTGTTAAAGGGACTAGGAGCTCTTAAAATAAACAAATCCCCTGGGCCGGATGAGATCCTCCCAGTAGTACTCAAAGAAATGAAAGAAGTAATTTACAAACCGCTAACCAAGATCATGCAGCAGTCTCTTGACACAGGGGTGGTACCGACAGACTGGAAAATTGCAAACGTAATACCGATCCACAAAAAGGGAAACAAAACTGAACCAGGTAACTACAGACCAGTAAGCCTGACTTCTATTATATGCAAACTTATGGAAACTATAATAAGATCCAAAATGGAAAATTACCTATATGGTAACAGGGTCCTGGGAGACAGTCAACATGGTTTTAGGAAAGGGAGATCGTGCCTAACTAACTTGCTTGATTTTTTTGAGGATGCAACATCGATAATGGATAATTGCAAAGCATATGACATGGTTTATTTAGATTTCCAGAAAGCTTTTGACAAAGTCCCGCACAAAAGATTAATTCTCAAACTGAACGCAGTTGGGATTCAAGGAAACACATGTACATGGATTAGGGAGTGGTTAACATGTAGAAAACAGAAAGTACTGATTAGAGGAAAAACCTCAGAATGGAGTGTGGTAACCAGTGGTGTACCACAGGGATCAGTATTAGGTCCTCTGCTATTCCTAATCTACATTAATGATTTAGATTCTGGTATAGTAAGCAAACTTGTTAAATTTGCAGACGACACAAAAGTAGGAGGAGTGGCAAACACTGTTGCAGCAGCAAAGGTCATTCAAAATGATCTAGACAAGATTCAGAACTGGGCAGACACATGGCAAATGACATTTAATAGAGAAAAGTGTAAGGTACTGCACGCAGGAAATAAAAATGTACATTATAAATATCATATGGGAGATATTGAAATTGGAGAAGGAATCTATGAAAAAGACCTAGGAGTTTTTGTTGACTCAGAAATGTCTTCATCTAGGCAATGTGGGGAAGCTATAAAAAAGGCTAACAAGATACTCGGATACATTGTGAAAAGTGTTGAATTTAAATCAAGGGAAGTAATGTTAAAACTGTACAATGCACTAGTAAGACCTCATCTTGAATATTGTGTGCAGTTCTGGTCACCTCGCTATAAAAAAGATATTGCTGCTCTAGAAAGAGTGCAAAGAAGAGCGACCAGAATTATTCCGGGCTTAAAAGGCATGTCATATGCAGACAGGCTAAAAGAATTGAATCTGTTCAGTCTTGAACAAAGAAGACTACGTGGCGACCTAATTCAAGCATTCAAAATTCTAAAAGGTATTGACAGTGTTGACGCAAGGGACTTTTTCAGCCTGAAAAAAGAAACAAGGACCAGGGGTCACAAATGGAGTTTAGAAAAAGGGGCATTCAGAACAGAAAATAGGAGACACTTTTTTACACAGAGAATTGTGAGGGTCTGGAATCAACTCCCCAGTAATGTTGTTGAAGCTGACACCCTGGGATCCTTCAAGAAGCTGCTTGATGAGATTTTGGGATCAATAAGCTACTAACAACCAAACGAGCAAGATGGGCCGAATGGCCTCCTCTCGTTTGTAAACTTTCTTATGTTCTTATGTTCTTATGATGAGATTCTGGGATCAATAAGCTACTAACAACCAAACGAGCAAGATGGGCCGAATGGCGTCCTCTCATTTGTAAACTTTCTTATGTTCTTATTTTCTTAAAATTTTAAAAAACACGGCCATTTAACCCTCCTGTTATGTTCAGAAATGATCTGTTATGTTTTGGGTCATATTGACCCAATGTAATTTAAACAGCCTTAAATTGATTAACTGTTTTTATTTGCAAAGGTTTTACTCTTTTATGCTCTTTTAGTCCAGGAGCTGGGATAACTTTTTTTTTTACTTTGACTTCTTTGGCCAACCTGGGAGCTCCTCATTTTGGAGTGTCTTTACTAGTGAGATGCTGTTGCAATACTGACAGAGACAATTATGCTCTGCCTTATATATTGTTTGTTTTTTTATTTATAAATATATAAATATCTCCAGACAGATGCAGCCATTTCCAAAAATAACACTACAAATATAATAGTAATAAAATAACCAATTAAATAAGTTTGTTTTATTCCTGCAAACAAATCTACATAGATAAATGCCACAGGTCACAGTGACCCGAAACATCTTATTTGTATACATAACCTGTTCTAAAAAAAATAAACAAGGTTCTGTTTTCTATGTATAAGTTCAGGACCCCAACTTAGGAAAAGTCATAAAATATTTTACATAAAATTAAAAGAAATATAGCATTTAATCTAATTGGAAACTAGAGTCAGGTCAAATAGACCAGAAACATAATAGGAGGGTTAAAAATAATAATAATAATAATAATAATAATAATAATAATAATAATAATAATAATAATAATAATAATTTGCTTGATTTTATTCAAAACCACATACCTTTGAGTTTCCAAAATACGCTGTTTTATTTGGAGGAGTGTCTGTGCAAAGTCTGTTGAATATTAGACTTTTGAAGGACCAGGACAGTTTTATTCTGAAGACACAAACTGGTTTTCTGTTTTATCTTACAAAGACAAAATAAGCCCCTATGGCTATATAAGCATTGCTGTTCATGTGGAACACAAGAGCTGTCATGATAAGGAATCTATTAGACAGGACCCCACAGGCATGCTTCAATATTCCTGGTGATTAAGGTATAGTGAAGATTCAGTTTTCAGTGATAATTATTTACTCCTTGGTGTGGATATTGTATGTTACAGACATAGTTTGTTTCAAATTCACAAATAGGTATTGTTTCTGTTAAAGCAACAGTAATGAATTACTCATATAAAGTATAAAAAATGCTTGATACCTACTTATGACGTTGTAATATGGAGTGACAGAAAGTACAGTGCAGTGAAAAAGTATTTGCCCCCTGTCTGATTTTATGCATTTTTGCACATTTTTCACGTTGAATTTGGTCAGATCTTTTCGTGGGTTGTAATACTATATAGAGGGAGTCTGAGAGAAAAAAATGACAGCAAAGTTTCGTGGTTCTTTCATTTGTTTGTTGTGCAAGGTAATCAAGCATGCAATCCTCAGGTGTGAAAAAGTTATTGCCCGCCTAGGTAACTCACCCACTTAAAGGGATAATTAGGGTCAGCTGTTTGAATACTTTGGTTAACAACCAGGCCTGATTTGGGCCAGCCCAATATAAATCTGACTAACTTTGGCCCCTACAATCAGAGGGAAGTTGTCAGCACACAGGTTCAAAAGGCACACTGTGCTACAATCAAAAGAAATTCCTGAAGACCTCCAGAAAAAAAAAGTTGTTGATGCCTATCAGTCTGGAAAGGGTTACAAAGTTATTTCTAAGGATCTGGAGCTCCACCAAACCACAATTAAAGCCATATTGTCCAAATGGAGGAAGTTTGGGGGAGTAGTGAATCTTCCCAGGAGTGTCCGTCCTGCCATAATCTCTCCAAGAGCAAGACGTAAACTCATCCAGGAAGTCACAAAGAACCCTAGAACAACATCCACGGATCTGCAGGCCTCTCTCGCCTCGGCTAAGGTCAGTGTTCATGACTCCACCATCAGAAAGACACTGGGCAAAAATGGGTTTCATGGCAGAGTAGCAAGGTGGAAACCATTGCTCAGAAGAAGAACATGAGTGCTCATCTCAATTTTGCCAAAAGCACCTGGATGATCCTGAAAAGTTCTGGAACAATGTTCTATGGACAGATGAGTCAAAAGTGAAACTTTTTGGCCAACATGGACACTGTTATGTCTGGCGAAAACCAAACACTGCATTCCACAGTATTTCCCTCATACCAACGGTCAAGCATGGTGGTGGTAGTGTCATGATTTGAGGATGCTTTGCTGCTATCAGGACCTGGATGACTTGCCATCATTGTAAGAACCATGAATTCTGCTCTGTATCAGATAATTCTCTAGGAGAATGTCAGGCCATCTGTATGCTTGAAGAACAAGAATTTTAAAGTTTTGGAATGGCCTAGTCAAAGTCCAGACCTAAACTCTATTGAGATATTGTGTCAGGACCTGAAACGAGCAGTTTATGCTCGAAAACCCACAAATGTCACTGAGTTGAAGCAGTTCTGCATGAAGGAGTGGACCAAAATTCCTCCATGGTGCTGTGAGAGACTGATCAATAACTACAGGAAGCATTTGGGTGCAGTTATTGCTGCTATAAGTGCTGTAACCAGTTATTTAGTCTAAGGGGGTGATTACTTTTTCACACAGGGGCTTTGGGTGTTGCATAACTTTCTACAATAAATAAATGAAATGAGTATGAAAATGTTGTGTAATTTGTTCACTCAGGATCCCTTTTATCTAATATTAGATTTTGGTTCAAGATCTGATAACATTCAGTGTCAAAAAATATGCATATCAGACAGGGGCAAATGTTTCAAGGTACTGATTATGAAGGTGTTAGTATTCTGCATAGGGCAAGTTCAAATACAGTCTTGTCTGAATTAAAAACCTTTTTTGCATACTGTTGCTTGGATCAATTACCTTAAAAATTGCCAAGAAAATGTTCTGTATTGTGGGTCTTTAATAATGAGATGTCTCATATCTGCTGTAGAAGAAATAAACACTATAACGAGTCTTTAGGCAAAATATTGGTCTACTGTGTTGTTGATGGGTTTACCTCAAAATTAAAGATTTGTATTATACATGTGTATTTTAAGTAGATTATATAAATTACTCAATGTTATATAAAAATATATATCTAAATCTGCAAGTTTAAGTATATTAAAAGTTTTTTTTTTTTTTTTTTTTTTAAATATGCATTTATGTGTGCAATATTTATTGGCTCCTCCTAGTAAGACTTAAGTGTGTTTTTCATGGTGTTTTCTTTTATTCAGCTTCCTACAACACAAATGATGTCATGTTTATGGAACTGAAGGTATGGCACTTTATTTTTGATTCACGGTCTAAGCATAACATGTAACCCAAATGACTTACTGTGATAAATAAATAAATAAATAAATAAATAATGGTAGCTTTTTCTTGGTTCTAACAGTATGATTAAATGAACCAAAGCGTTAGCTAAAAACACTTTTGCACAAATCCACTTTTTTTTTTGTTTACAAAAGTAGGTCAGTGAAAAGCTTTTTTGCATTTTCATTCCGTGACAGAACATAGATATATCTGAGGTTAAGAAGAAGATTTCAGTTCCACTCCAATTGATGAAGAAGTGGTGAAATTGAATTAACAGAGCCTCTATTCAATTTATACAGCTGTGGATCCAATCCAAATATCTCTGTTATTTAAAAAGCCGACGAAATATAGCATCTTGAAAAGTAGTGTAAGGTTGGTTGTCATTGTTCAGCTTAATGGTCCACATGGAATCTTTCATCTCTGCATTGAATAGTCAAGGATACAGGCCAGTATGATTAAATTGGTCTGATGAAAAATCAAAAGGAATAATATAGAGTTAACCAAAGGGCATGGTGCTGGTAAAGCATGGAAATACTGAAGCAAGATTGCATGATATATTGTAATCCCTGGTAGTTTACACTTTTTAGGGGATGTTTTCTTACAACAACATGGGGTTCAGGGATAATTTAGTTTCTGAACGCAAAGAGAAACCTGTGTTCAAAATTGTCCATGTGAACTTGACAATGAGAGCACTCCCTGAATTTGTGTCTGACACCTATTGATAGCTGTGGAAGTGACCCCAGCTTTGCAACGCACTCAATAACTGATCACGATACCTTACCTGGTTATTAAAAGACGCTAAAATAAAGATGGTTTGATACATTTGATAAATGTCACTGTTGCAGCATAAAACCTTTTAGAAATAACAAGGGTTTTTACAAGAAGTAAATGTTAAACGTACCTGACGGGGGTGATGAGAATGCACAGTAGGAACATGAGACTAGAGAGAGAAGAAATTAAAATTGAAATGCATACTGGAGTTGAACCAGTGCTGTATTTGTACTGGAGTTGAACCAGCGTAGTATTTGTACTGGCGTTGAACCAGAGTGGTATTTCAACTGGAGTTGAACCAGCGTGGTATTTGTATTGGAGTTGAACCAGCGTAGTATTTGTACTGGAGTTGAACCAGTTTGGTATTTGTACTGGAGTTGAACCAGTACTGTATTTGTACTGAAGTTGAACCAGTGTAGTATTTGTCCTGGAGTTGAACCAGCACTGTATTTGTACTGGAGTTGAACAGGCACTGTATTTGTACTGGAGTTGAACCAGCACTGTATTTGTACTGGAGTTGAACCAGCACTGTATTTGTACTGGAGTTGAACCAGCAAGGTATTTGTACTGGAGTTGAACCAGTGCTATATTTGTACTAGAGTTGAACCAGTGCTGTATTTATATTGGAGTTGAACAGGCAGTGTATTTGTTTTATTTTGCCTTGTTGTATTTTATTTGTTTGGCCAGCGTGCTGTTTTTGTTTTGTATCAAAGTCTTTCGTTTTGTTTAAATATTGTATTTACAAATAAAGAATTAAGAGCTACTCACCCCCACAGTACTTGTTGTCTGTGTTTTCCTGGTCTGACATCACCCACCAGCTATCCTGTCCACAGTAGCACAGGCATAAAAACTGGTAACAAAGGACAAAGACTGATTGCACCCACCTAGCACCCCATAGTCAGGCTCTATAAGTTACATATTCTCCTTTGTATTTATACTGTTCGGTTCTGTTTTAATGAGTGGAATAATATGGAAATAAAGAAAACACAAGTGAATGATTCTTTTGGAAATCAAAATGATAGTGTGCCTTTTGCGGCATGAGATAATAGCTCTTTTCAAATCGCAGTGCGAGATGGTATTGACATCATCACTCCCCCTTCCTTCCAGTGATTAATTGGATCTGTGTTTGATTGACATGTCTGCTTGACTCCATCTGCCCTATTATAACAACGTATCATTTGTTTTCCACCTTGCAGAATATTGTTATATACTGCTGAATTATGAATATGCTGGATAGTTCAAGTTAGCTTCAGGTTAATAAATTAAAGTAGGACAAAAATCAATCAGATAACAATAAAGAAATGACTGATACATTCACATTCCAAAAAAAAGGTCAGCTGTGATTCTTGTATAGTCAATGTAATCTAAATATATTCATTTTTTCCATTCTTTATAATAACACTATTATCATTCAGAATTGTGGATTTCACTCCTGGTCCTGTCAATCATGCACTACAGAGTGGAGTCTTTGGTGTATTTAATGTAGCTGCGGTATCTTCTTCTGCAACCCACAAAGTAGTTTCAGCAGTTTAGCTAAATCTGATCACTTAGTCTATAAACCTTTGACCCCTAATGTGTTATATACTGAACTTAGCTCCTTGGTACCAAAGCTGAGTCAGAGATTTAATAAATCATTGAAAAGAGTTAAAATAGGAACTAATAGCAAAATATTCAGGTTACTCAAGAAAAAACTTGTATTCTGTTGTACAGTAGCCCAGATGCTGGGTTCAGCACAGCTGATGCTTCAAGCCTGTCCAAAATGCAGATTCCACAGGACATAGTGCAATGTGTGAATAAACTGACATTTTGCAAAACAGTAAGATTATGCTGTGCCCCATATTGTTATTAAAAAGCAACCCAAAAATTATATGTAACCAGAGATTACTGTGTTTCTGACCAGTTCTATTGCAACAGTTCCATGTTTTACCAGTGACACAGTTTTGAGTTAGCCTAATGTTATTCTTATTGAATTGCATCATACCTATTTAGCCACACATGCTATATGTATAATCTTTAATTATTCAACGAGTGAAAGGAACATCCATGTTGGTCTGCTCAGCTAATCAATAACAAAGTTTTAAAGATTAAAGCAAAATAAAACATGTGAAATGTTATTAATGCTTGTTTTCATCAGTTTTTTTTTTTAAATAACAGCAATGTTTGGTGTTGATCTTTAGCTGTGTTAATTGATTATACACCCCGTACTGCTGTCTAATTCAATATATATATATATCTCCAAGTAGGCGTACATCTAGTCATTAAAATGATAGCTATAAGAGTTAATTATGCATTTTGAACAGTTAAAAATGAACAGCCATAAGGAAGCCCAATATGTCAGATTCTGACAACTGACAGAATTCCTTTAACACGGCTTTATCTGCTTTTCTGTTCATTTT
This sequence comes from Polyodon spathula, assembly GCF_017654505.1. NCBI lineage: Eukaryota > Metazoa > Chordata > Actinopteri > Acipenseriformes > Polyodontidae > Polyodon > Polyodon spathula. The sequence goes on from NC_054544.1 coordinate 32,390,378, forward strand.
CGAGAGAGAAAAAAAAAAGTCTGAATTCCATGTACGATAATAATTAATAGTTCCAGTGTTGGTATTAATAGCTATCAAATTACAATTATAATAAAACTGGAATTACTTTAATACAAATTGTACAAATGACCATTTAGAATGCAGATTACTTGATTTAAGTCATTTCATCCACTGTGGAATTCTATTGTTTTCTAAATATGCCTTGCTGGTGATTCATGTCTCTCTTTGTACCTATACAAGAGTGTTATTCAATTTTTCATGCGCTACTGTAGTGTGGGCTGCAGCCCCCATCTGTCAACATGCCACAATGCATTTAGTCATGTTGCTGTTGATATGATAATTTTCTTATATTGTTAAAAGGGTAAAATGTTTCATCTTTAACTGACACCCAGCAATTTGCAAAAAGAATCTCAAATTTGCCAGGTGACAGTTTTGACAAATGTGGAACAGGAATGATAATGTAAGCAGTTTAATGCAAAAAGCAAATGAAACATCACTGAGTGGAATAAATAACCTTTTTTGTTTTATGGATATTATGGTGCTGGAAAATGCATGACCCGGTTAGGTAATCCTTCAGTCACAAGGCATTGGTAAGCTCCAAAAGTAGGGGGCACCTGCTAAATCCATTTGGAAGCTCATTATTTGCTTGGTAGCCATTTAGGAGCATGATCGTTTGATACAGTGTGGCAATATTAAATCTTGCTGTGGCAGAGCAAAGCTCTGCCCTTTAGAAATTGGCAGGGATGGGGTTAAATTCCCCTACCTGCCTGGGTTTATTATGTTCAGGTGGCTGGGGTTGATTAGTTGATTAGGTTAATTAACGATCAATCAGCATCCAGCCACCTGACATAAAAGGAGGCCTCTGCTTCTCATTTAGGAGGAGGGAGCTGAGGAAGCAGGTGGGTGTTTTGTGGGTGTTTTGTGGGTGTTTTGTGGGTGTTTTGTGGGTGTTTTGTGGGTGTTTTGTGGGTGTTTTGTGGGTGTTTTGTGGGTGTTTTGTGGGTGTTTTGTGGGTACCAGTGAAGGCATTGCCCAGCCTAGAAAACTTTATTTTTGTGAGTTTTGTTTTTGCTTTATTTGTGTTTGAGTATCTGTTATTTTGACCTTGTGCATCTTTATTTTTGTTTATTTATAATAAAATTAGTATTTTTTTGAAGCTGCAGACTGTCTCTGGGCCTCTATTCACTCGCCAGCCTGCCACACTTACATAGGGAGACCTGGGAACCTTTGGTCCTCTAACCACCCCAAGAAGTGTTTTCAGTATGAATTGACATAGAATGGTTATGGAACCCTGGCGGTAGTCTAATGTGCTGAAATCCAAATAGATCATGGCTTGATTAAGAGCTATCCTGCAGGTTTCTTTCACCTTTGGATCATTTTAGTAAAAGAAAACCAATCATTCCATTCCATGGTAGAGCTATACTAGCAGAATATAAATGTTGGTTTTGTTAGTTTTCCATTTTCAGTTTCATTTAATTCCTTTTTCAATTTTAATTGTCAAAGAAGAACAGGGTACTGCTAATAAGTTACAGTGGTACTATAGTATATAGTGTATGGGCTTATGTAGTTTGTTATTGGTCTACACTGATCAGATGTACCGTACATGTTCTGAATTGAGCTATTTGTATCATAATACTGCCTGGTATCATATGGCTGTTATAATTAGTTTGTTTGCTATACAACAATAATCTAATGAAATGGCAAAACTTTGCTAGCTAATGTAGCATCATTTTTGCCAAGTGACAGCTTCCAAATGCCACACACTATTCAAAGCATCTTCTTGTTTAATTTGCATAATCCCTGCTCTTGGGCATTTTAAGATAAAATAATAGCTGTCACTTGAAGGCTGTTGAAATGCCTCAGTGACATAGATTAGTTCAAAGTGTTTGTCAGCTGAAAGGAATTTCAGTGCTCCGTTTGTGGATCTGATGGATACAGCATGTACCATCTGAATATGCCAATAAACGTTACAAAAAAGAAAGAAAATAAATTAAGCTTTACTGTCAGAGCTGCCAAGACACGCACATCTTGTCGTTATCTTAAAGTGCAGGGGGGGGGGGGGTAGTATTTAATATACTTTAACAAGATTTGTTTTACCCTGCTTTTTATGTAATTGGGCCATTCTTTTAATACACAAGGTATTTATCATTCAGATTCTCTTGTCTGCTAGTTTTTTTTTATCTGGAAAGCAATCAAGGATAAAGCACATTTATCAAGTCTTTTGGAAACAGCATAAACATTTTAAGAATGCAATACAGATCTGTGAAATGTTGTGTGTATGAGACCTTTAAGTGAAATGTGTTTACCATTAAATTAAATATTCCATAGCACAGAGGTTACATTTCAGAAGGTTTTTTTTTGTTTTGTTTTGTTTTTTTTTTCTATTAGATCAAACTAGCCTTGAATTATTTCACTTTTGCATTTATTACATCAGGTATCTGAATCTAAATACACAAAGAAAAATTACATTACAGGATATGTGTTTTTACTCATACCTGTACTGATTAGAAAAGGGAAAGCATGCACAGAAGTTATGTCCCATTACTTCCTTTCAATCAGTCTTCTTTTGTCGTGGTCAAAAACTTGAATACCAGTATTTTGCTTTCTTTTGTTATTGCTGTGGTTTGGTGATGCATAATACCATTTAAAATCCTCAATTAATATTGTTCAGATAAAAATAAAATGAATACATCAATTCAAAATGTCGAGAGGTTGACTGCAATGCTCTGCAGACTTCCTTATTGGAGAGACACGCTGTTTCATTGGCACAGTCAATCAAATTACTGTACTATACACGGTATCGTATACATGGGGGGCTTGAATTACAATACCACTTCAATACAAACAATGAAGTTAATCACCAATTAAAAATAATTCCCACAAATTAAAGGCAAACTCCTTCTTAATTAGAACCATATTAAATTAAGAAGAAATTCTGAGGAATGCATAATACTGTTATGGAATTTAAGTATCTGACTTATCAATTTCAAATGTACAAATCTGCCCTGCGTTGCATTTCACCTATAATGGTAATGCTATATTTTGCTCAGTTGCGGTGTGTCTTTCAGTTTCAGAGCTTTATTAATTAAGTTACCAGACATTGTAAATCAGGTCTATAGTAAGACGTAGCCAATGGCATCAGGGCTGTGTTCAATATGAGACTTGACATATAGTAGTATACATGTGTCATTTGAGGCCAGTGCCACACTATAACAGCCAGAAAAATAATCACATTAAAAATCAACCAACCAGCTCAACCAACGTAAAACTAAAATGTAATCTTTGTAGGCATCATTCTAACAAAATTGTCTGATAAAAATGGGCAGCTATCACTGGTTTGGAAATCTGAAGTTTGTGTTTCGAAGCAAACAGTGAATTCTTATGATTGCCCATGTACAGTATGCAGAGAATAACCTTCCCCACTTTAATGAGGAGAGCTCAAGAGCTACACAAATGAGTTGGCTGTAATCAGTGATCTCAAATAATCTAGAAATGAATTATATTTTGAAAGAGACCTCCTGTATTTAAAAGGCGTCATGGTAGGTAGCTGGCCCTAACTGCTTCTCAATCCTAAATGGGCTGGACCAGTGGGATTGCAGTTTGCGTTGGCGACGGTCATACCTGATGCGCACCCAGTCAGATGCCTTCAGAGTTGGGCACTGGGTTCTGTGAGCCTGGTTAAACTGTTGCTTCATTCACTGCTGCTGAACCTGCACATGAGGAGGAGGAGTTTTCTGGTTGACATTGAAGCGGTCCAATGGAAGCTGCAGCTCCCTTCCCAACATAAGAAATGCCAAGGAGACCCCTGTAATTGTGTGTTTGGTGGCCTGGAAATGTAGGAGAGTCTGAAGAAGGGCAGTGTCAAACTGGTGGCCCTCAGAGAGATACGCATGAATATCATCCTTCAGGGTTTTGTTCAAACGCTGTACGCTTAGCCTGTGGATGGTACACAGCCATCCCCACCGTGAGAATAGGGTGTCAAGGCTACGTGTAATATCCTGGGTGGTGGTAGAGCTCAAAGGCAGCGCTTATGGCCACTTGGAGTGGAGATCATAAATCACCAACAGGTAATGAGCATGAGCAGGAGCTCCATGTAATTCTCAGCAGATATCGACCTGCAGATGCTCCCATGGCCAAGTTGGCCACTCTACTGGCCAGCTACCTACCCCTACATGTCCAGCAATGCGATGAGAGCCTGATGATCTGTCTTCAGAGTAAAGGCTCGACCATAGAGATATATATGTCATCGTTCACATGCCCTTATGCACGCCAAAGCCTCCCTCTCCCCCACGGAATACTTCTGTTCTGCCAGTGTGAGGGCACGAGAAGCAAAGGCCATGGAATATTCCACACTATTGTGCAGCTGAGACAGGATAGGGCCACGCCTGACCCGTCACAGGTGACCACTGTGGACACCGAAAGACTGAAATGCACTGGGGGGGGGGGGGGGTGTAAGCTGCCGTTTGATGGTGAGCACAGCATGGTGACAGGCTGGCGTCCAGGCCCATGGTGTGTCCTTCTTCAGCAGTTGACAAAGTGGTGCAGTGGTGGATGCATATTGTGGAAGGAAACAGAGATAGTAGGTGGCCATGCCCAGGAAGAATGCTAGCTGGGAAACAGACTGAGGATCAGGAAGGTTCAGAATAGCCTCCATGTGAGACAAGATCGGTGTGATGCCCTGACCAAAGAGATGGTACCCCACAAACTCAACATCTGGAACCTGAAACACACATTTCTCCGCATTAAGCATGACATGATGCAAGGACAGCTGGCTTGCTTCAAATGGGTGTCATGCTGAGCCTGGGTAGCGCTGTGCACCACAATGTCGTCCAGGTAGATGGAGAACAGAAGCATCATCATTTTTTGGAAGCAGCTGGGGGCAGAGCAGAGACTGAAAGGCATGTGTTTGTACCGAAAGACCCCCATGTGGGTGACGAACGCTGTGAGACCCCTGCTGATGAGTGCCAGGGGCATCTGGTGATAACCTTAGCGCAGGTCAAGTTTGCTGAAGACTGTAGATCCGTGAAAATGAGTAGTGAGCTTCTCAGCTGTCAGTTGCGAATATTTATTTGGCACAATGGCCTTGTAAATAAGCACGCAAGTCAACACACAAGTGCAGCTCCCCATTCTTCTTGCTTGTAATCACTAAATTGGAAACCCAGGGCGATGCATTGATGGGCTCAATAATGTCCACCTCCAAGAGACGTTGCATTTTCTGGGAGACCTGGTCATGGAGGGAGAGCGGGACACACCGCAAGGGCTGAATGATGGGGGGGAGACTGTTGTATTGACTGTAGGCTGGTGCACAAATTCAGTGAGACAGCCGATGCCTTCAAACAGAGTTGGATATTGATGAGACCAAGGAGCTAAGACATGAAGAACATCCAAACCGGTCAGGTCAGCAAGCTTAAAATCCAGATCCTGAAGAAGAGCGCAGAGGGTGCAGCACATATCTTGTAAAGCAGTGGCAGACAGACCGTTCCTATAACAGCGATGGGAGTGTGTCCATACCCACAGAGTGAGATGGTAGGTTTCTGCAGTGGCCCATGAGAAAAAATCTCTCATAAGTGGACTTGTTAAGCAGTGACACTACAGCACCTGTGTCAACCAGCATTGGAAGCAGGACATCACCCACATAGCACCCACACTGTTGATTTCTGCAGCACGGAATTAATAGAAACAGATGTTGGGCGTTCTGAACCAGGCGGTGGAGAAGGCGGTGGAGCCTGCCCTGAGCAGCACCAGCAGGCAAAATGGTTGGTTTTGTTGAATTTCCTACAACGCTGACCCTGTGCTGGGCAAGAGGCAGCACAAGTTTCATGTCTGGTAGAGCCACAGTTTATACAGCACCTCGTGGTATATGCATTGTGAACTTTGGTACACTCTGACCAGAGCTGAAGTGTACAGCGAGCGCTGTGGTAGCTGATTCAAAACTGTCTTTCTGTGCCCTGACAATGCAGTAGGATTGCCTGCTTCCTGGGGGCCGCCACATTGTGCAGATCCTGCACCAGCAAGTACATGTTAAAGGAGTCAATCCAGAAGCTCCACGGGACAGACAGCTCGCCAGGGACCGGCAGAAATGAAGCAGATGGAGGCAAGGTAAATTCAGCCATCCTCATCGCCAAATTGTACTATACTGACAGGACAAGATTAAGTAATTCAAGACAGAATTTTATTGTTGTTAACACTCAGACCAACATGTCTGTTCGCTCATTGATGACTGTCATAAAAACCTTACGTCTGTTTACAATAACCATTGCGACAGTTCTCAAAATGATAGCAGTTCAAAACCACTGCTGTTATGTGACACTAAACATAACACCATATACCTTACACTTCTTAATGATCGACTTGACTGTGCTCCAAGGGATATTCAATGCCTTTGACATCTTTTTATACACCTCCCCTGATCTGTGCCTTTCCACAACTTTCTCCCAGAGTTGTTTGGAAAGCTCCTTGGTCTGCATGGTAGTATTTTTGCTTTGAATGCACTACCCAACTGTGGGACCTTACAAAGACAGGTGTATTTAATCTGAAATCAAGCAAACCACTTTTATTGCAGACAGATAAACTCCATTAACTTAGTATGTGAATTCTGAAGGTAATTGGTTCCACCTGAGCTTATGTTTTTTTTTTCCACACCACCATTTTTTCACACATTAAAATTGTTGAGTAGGTTGTGTAAATGCATGAAGATTTCAGGTTGTAACACAACAAACTGTGAAAACATCCAAGGGGGTTGAATACTTACTATAGGCGCTGTATGCAATGTGTGGATAGGGACTATCTGAGTGTGGCTCTTTCGAGTAAAGAATGGTCATCCAGTAATCACATATAATGTATACTCAATGGGATCTATATAATGCAGCATAGCCATGAGTGAGAGATCCTCAAGGAATTTTAACTGGTGAACTCTGCTTGCTGTCATAAAGCAAAGTATTGAGTCTTAATCCAATGTAAATAACACAGTGGTGCACAGATTGAAAAAATGAACTGTCTGGTTTAGAGAAACAAATCCCAGATAAGGTTACAAAAGATATGCTCATGGAGGTGAAGTAGTCAAGCTAAAGCAAATGGATTTCATAAAGTACTAGTTTGGTTGCTAGGAAATAGCTTATGGAGGCAAATTTGATACAAACCCTGGAATCCAGCAAAGTGTCAGAGCAGATATAACAATGTTATGTTGCTGAATCACAGAATGTAGATATGGATAGACACAAAAAATACTCAGAAGCAGAAGCACAAATGTCCATGATCTGTTTTTTTTTGGTTTCAGAAAACCAAACATTATTTTAAAACATATTTGGAAATAAAAAAGGGCATTATGATTGAAAACTCATTGTGTTCCAGAACCCAAAAAGGTACTGTACATAAAAAAGTTAGATATTCCCTCCTCTAGTCTGTGGTTTCTGGCTTCTTTAAAATGTCTTGCACCTTTGATAATAAGGTTGCCTCTAGATTCTAAAACTATTCTAATGGTGATTGAAAAACGAATGGTGGACTAAGATGAGAAGAAGCTGTTCTTCAATCTTGAACACTGTAATGAATTTCACCATATGCACATTTTAAAGCATTGCAAATCAGCTGAACAGGAATTGCCCAATATCACCACAGGAAACACTTTGCATAAACTGAGAAAAAGATAGTTCTAGTAAAAATTGACATATTTATGTTTAATGGGAGCTGGACAAATAATCTCTTTCCACAATGGCTTTCATCTAAAAAGATGTCATGGAACTGATGAGGCCTGCATTTAATTTAAATAAGCAGATGAGTGTGCACATGTGATTATCTGAAGTTATTATCTACATTAAAACAGAAGTTGGGAACTGGCTAACCTCTGAAGGCGTTTAATTGCTGATATAGGTGAAACTGTAGGACACACTGTGGAGAATAGAACTTTTTTTTTCTTTTTCATTTTCTTATAAGCTGTGCAGTTTGACAGTATTATTACCAGTCAGTTCTGCCATCAGAATGCAATTAATAAGGCTCTGTAACAGGGAGAGATCTGTGCTGACTCTGCTGGCGTGTCCACAGGGCTGCAGGAAGAGGGCAGCAGTCGTCCAACAACCGGCTGTGAGTCATGGTAGTGACACGGGGAAGTGGGAAAGTGGGTGTGTGGACTTTCCCCCTCTCTGAATGGCTGGGAGGCGAGTCTTGGGGGATTGTTGGTCCTATAAAATAATGCTCTGCTCTTTCCTCAGGTTTGCCTTTGTAGACGCGCTGTGTGTGTGCGGATGCGCTGGTCGAGGACGGAGAGACCAGCTGAGAACAGCGAACAAGTCAGAGAGTGACAGCGGGGAACCCTTGGGCAGACCCCGAACTATTGTTTAGAGCAGGCAGGGAGCCGACAGAGTAGGACGGTGATTTGGGTCATGCGGGTAGCGGCGACCGGGATAACACTGCCGAGTGCAGCACCTTTTATTTGTAGTTTTATTACTGTTTTATTTTCCCTTGTTCTTTTCGCCTCCTGTTTTATATATTATTTTGAGCACCTGCGAGTGTGCCCACAGTTATTCCACTTACCAGCTTTGGTATTTCCGTGGTGCTGTTTTTATCATTGTTGATAGGCAGCCCACGGACAACAGTGCCCTCTGCGGGTAAAACAGTAAAAGTTCTAAAAATAAAACTGGGCACCTGGGTGGTGTTCCAAGTACAACTGTTCTGTCTCGTGTGTCAGTGAATTACCCACCACCCTTCCACATGTGGTGTCAGAGTGGGATTCACTGGCACTGCTCCAAGCAGTGCAGCTACAGAAGGAGCAGAAGCTATGGATGCCACCCAATTTGCAGCCCTGATGGACCTCCTGCGCCAGATTCTCACTGGAAGAGGAAGTAATTGGAGAGATTTTTCCCTTTCGCGATCCAGAATGGTTTTGCCATAAATTTAAACCCCGTAAAACTAAACAGGAGTGCCAGATCGCTAAGAATGAGGGCTGGCAACGGAGGGAGTCAGAGAAGTTTCAGGTGGGGGCGGTTTTTGAAGAGTCTGCGGGGGAGGTCGCGAAGCCACCGCAGGGGTCTGGCTCGGCTGCCTCTGCTCAGGATCGACCTGACCCCGAGTTGGAAGCCATGGGAGCTGATTTCTTAGCTCGCTCCCGTGACTTCCGACTCGAGCATGACGACATGCTGGGCAGGCTCTTTGACCAAGCAGCGGTGGTTAATGGTCGGGTGGTCGAGCCCAGACGCGCCGCCATGTACCCCCACTTTGAAATTGGTCGAGACCTGCTGTACCGTGTTGATAAATTATCCCAGACTGGTGAAGTGCGTCATCAGTTGTTCATTCCTCAGCCCTTTAAGGAGGATTTGTTGCAGCTGGCTCACGCTATCCCCCTGTCTGGTTATTTGGGAAGGGATAAAACTAAAGCAAGGCTTGTGTCACTGTTCTTCTGGCTGGGGCTGGATGGCAATGTCAAGCGGTTTTGTAAGCATGGTGGGGAATGTCAAAAGGCCAGCCCTAGAGCCGTTCCACGAGCTCCACTGGTGCCTTTGCCCCTAGTGGAAGCTCCATTTGAATGTATTGGGATGGACATATTTGGGCCATTAGAGAGGAGCGCGGCAGGATACACCCACCTACTTGTCATTCTAGATTACGCTACACATTATCCAGAGGCTATTCCTCTACGATCTATGTCCGCTAAGTCTGTTGCCAGCGAGCTTGTTAAGGTTTTCTCCTGGGTGGGGATTCCCAAGGAGATACTAACCGATCAAGGCACCAATTTTATGTCCCGGCTAATCCGTGGAACATGTAAGCTTTTGGGAATTAAGACCATTAGGACCTCGGTGTTTCATCCTCAGACCGACGGTTTGGTGGAACGCTTTAATAAGACCCTTAAGAACATGTTGCGCAGGTTTATTCGTAGTGATGTGCGTTACTGGGACCAGCTGATTTCTTCCCTTCTCTTTGTGATCAGAGAGGTTTCCCAGGCTTCCACAGGGTTTTCACCATTCGAGCTGCTGTATGGGCAGAGACCCCGGGGCGTGCTCGATCTGGTCAGAGAGATGTGGGAGGAGCAGCAGGACAATTCGACCAATACCGTCCTGTATGTGTTGGACCTGCGCAAGCGTCTTGAGTCTGTTGGGAAATGGGCACATGACAATTTGCAGTAGGCGCAGCACAGACAGGAGACACAATATAACCGAGGAGCCCGGTTGCGCACATTTCAGCCGGGGGATAAGGTACTTCTGTTGTTATCCAGTTCTGAGTCGAAACTCTTGGCTAAGTGGCAAGGACCCTTTGAGGTTATATGCAAGGTTGGGAAGGTGGATTATGAGATCTGCCAGCTGGAGCGACGGAGAGAAAAACACATTAATCATATCAATCTCTTAAAGCCTTGGTTGCAGTTGTTAGTGGCACAAGCAGATGACGTCACGGACCTGGGACCTGATCTTTCTGTGTTGGCAAGAAAAGGATCAGTACAGATTGCTGAGAATCTGACACCAACGCATAAATGTCAGGCTCAAGGTCTGGTGGCTGAGTTTCCTGACATGTTCTCTTCCGTCCCAGGGCAGACTCGAGTAGCCCATCGTCACATTGATATTGAGCCGGGGGCATTAGTTCGCCAGAGGCCGTACTGTATACCTGAGTGTAAAAGACAGGTAATAAAAACGGAAATTGATGAAATGCTGAGACTAGAGTTAGTAGAAGAGTCCCAAAGTGACTGGAACAGTCCAATCGTTTTAGTCGATAAGCCAGACGGGTCAACTCGACTTTGCATTGATTTCAGACGAATCAATGAGAAATCGAAATTTGAAGGATATGTAACAGGGAGAGATCTGTGCTGACTCTGCTGGCATGTCCACAGGGCTGCAGGAAGAGAGCGGCAGTCATCCAACAACCGCCTGTGAGTCATGGCAGTGACACGGGGAGGTGGGAAAGTGGGTGTGTGCACTTTCCCCCTCTCTGAATGGCTGGGAGGCGAGTCTTGGGGGATTGTTGGTCCTATAAAATAATGCTCTGCTGTTTCCTCAGGTCTGCCTTTGTAGACGCGCTGTGTGTGTGCGGAAGCGCTGGTTGAGGATGGAGAGACCAGCTGAGAACAGCGAATAAGTCAGAGAGTGACAGCGAGGAACCCTTGGGCAGACCCCGAACTATTGTTTAGAGCAGGCAGGGAGCCGACAGAGTAGGACGGTGATTCGGGTCGTGCGGGTAGCGGCGACCGGGATAACACTGCCGAGTGCAGCACCTTTTATTTGTAGTTTTATTACTGTTTTATTTTCCCTTGTTCTTTTCGCCTTCTGTTTTCTATATTATTTTGAGCACCTGCGAGTGCGCCCGCAGTTTTTCCACTTACCAGCTTTGGTATTTCCGTGGTGCTGTTTTTATCATTGTTGATAGGCAGCCCACGGACAACAGTGCCCTCTGCGGGTAAAACCGTAAAAGTTCTAAAAATAAACCTGGGCACCTGGGTGGTGTTCCAAGTACAACTGTTCTGTCTCGTGTGTCAGTGAATTACCCACCACCCTTCCACAGGCTCCAAACACATCAAATACAATGCCACCAAAATAACCAACAATGGCAGATCCCTTATGGAATTACATGTTATTAATCCCCAAAATGGGAACAAAAGAACAACAAATAAACAGGGCACAAGGGCCAAAATAAAGAGTCAAACAAACAGTCAAAGGTAGGCTGGGTATGGATTTTGCTCTTCCTTTATAGAGGTGGCCACGCCCCAATTAGAACTCAATTACCTAATTGGGGAATTGCCACACCTGTGCTTGTTGGCATGGTCTGAATTAACCCCATCCCTGCCAACCTTACGTTCCGCCACACACCATTTACATAAGCAGGTCTATTGCCTTTCCACAGGCGTACATTATTTTTTCTTGCCTATGGAGTGTTCTCGGTGATGGTATAGACCGGGTGCCGTGGCAGAACAATTGACATGGCAGCCTTATAAGATGCGTCAAAACACAATGTCAGAACACTTTCTTATTTGGCCCCTTAAGACTTTAAAAATGTATTTTTAGTTTTTGTACCAATAGTGACAGAAGCAGCCAGCAGTTTAAACAGGTATGTTTCATTTTAATTGTTGTGTTTAAGGGGGAGCATTGATTAGTCGACCAGTTGAATAGTAAAGTTACAGTTGACCTGAAAAACTGGTAGTCAGATAATCACATGTCAACTTATACGTTATTTATTAATATTTTTTAAAGTGGGAAATAGTCCACAAATGACACCAAAGGACAGTGCTGCCAAACCAACACCTTCATATGCGGGGGACGGCACGGCCCCTTTTCAAGGTCCTCCCGCACAGCCTGAATGAGGTCGACAAAAGCCTTAAACAGACGCAATCGAGTCATCTGGTAAATCTAAAAATTGAAGCCTCGTCCTTCACACCCTCTCTCTGTATCATCAGCGTCGCAGCCAGAGTCTGTCAATCTCAGGCTTGCACTCAAGCTCTAAAATTAAATTTGCTGCAACAGCTGCCACTCCTAGCAAATCTGTACTGTAGTTTGTTTATTTCATTTTTTTCAACAGCAAAGAACTTACATACTGTTTCAAGGTGAGTTATGTACGTTGTTTGTTAAAGCCCTCCTTTTCCAAGTGCCAGTTATGACAACAATTAACACAGATTTTCTTTTAAATTCCCATGCAAACAAAAGAAATAGTCGCAAGAAGCACTGCTCGTTAAGATATTAGCATTATTTCATAAGCAACATAATTTTCGGAAATCACTTTCTATTAATAACGAAATAGGCATAACAACCACTTGAAAATGTCTCAGTCAATGCTATTTGTATACTGGTGTTATCATTTAAGACCTTTTTGTTGTCGTGCCCTAGTTGTTTAATAAAATAAATATGAGTGGTACTGTTGCAGGAAATGCCTAGCATGACACATTTACTTTAAGTAGAGGTTCTCAATGGGTTTTTTTGGGAGCTCCAACTGAAAACTGAGGAGACAAATCACACACAAAAGAAACATTGTTTCTATACTGAAAGTAAATGTATATTTGATATGCTCCTTAAGTATTACAATGCCTGCCTCTCATCACAACTGTACAACTAATATAAAATGTGCTTTACAAAAAAGAAATTTCCACAATTCGCGGACTATTACAATCTTTTTAAAAGTAGTTAAAAACTACTTGCTGTAATTTTTAACACTGCAATGAAAATTGAGGTCTCCTGTAATTACTCAATTTTCATAATGTTCTCACCTAAGACCAATAGCATCCTGTCATTAAATGTATAATAATAGCAGGTTCATTACTTCCTTCATGGATTTTATGGTCAAATGAGATGAAACTAAGAATCTGTGAACTTTCTCAAGGCTGTAGTCATCTCGTTAATGATCTAAGCATGTAAATCTGGTCTTACCGTTCTTAATACCATCTAAATCATTGATCATTTGGGACAGCTGCAGTCGTGGTTCACGTTTTTCTTTGAATAATTAAATTTAAATTAAAGTCCTCAGCAAAGTATGAGGCAACAGGATCAAGTGAATAAAGGAATGATGTGATATTTTGATCCAGCATCGAGGTTAATTATGTTAATGTATATCATATATATATATATATATATATATATATATATATATATATATATATATATATATATATATTATAGATATATCTATATATATACTATAAGAGAACCTAAGGAGAAAACTCATCAGAAATTAATGATATTACTTCAACACTAAGGTCAGCACCTGTAAAGAATTTTTTTTTTTTTTAACAGTACTAAATCAACAGCATTAATGTTGACATCTCACTCCAGCATGTAAAGCCAATATGATAAGAAATGAAAGCTTGATCCCACTGACCTTTTTTCAGGGGTAATTTCGTATTCGCTGCATTAGTTCTGTAAGAGCTTTAGAAAAAAGAGGCTGCTCAGCAACTGTTCTAACCCTGATAAATTAATAGACCTGTTCACTTGTACATCCTGGCTTGTACAATTAGTCATTGGAAGACACTGGCTAGGAAAAAACCTTCTTTCACATTTCCTTAATGACCCAAAGGAATGTGCAAATGTGCAACAGCATAGATACATGTTTTGCATGAGTATGCTAACACTCGTTTACAAACAGCACTAGCCTTGCACTGTATTGCTGACATTTTGCTTATATCAATGCATGGTCTGATGTCTAACTGACAAACTAACTAGAGATATACTATGAGTCAGTCCCAATGAAATATGACCTGTGAATAAATCTACATGTTAGTATGCAAGATTGGCTGTAAAAGAAGGCCGGTTTAATTTAACTTTATATGCAGTGGTTTGCTGGAGGAGTTTTTTATATAGCTGGATGATTGATTGAAGAAGGAAATAACATGGGTCATTAAGCAGTGCTGTGTTGACCATTTAAAATGTCCACTCATAAAAAACAATCTTGGATCTTATCAAATCTACTGTATATAGCACTAGTAGCTAATATGGCATGTTCACTTTCACCAATTAGATGCAAGACATAGGGGGGTCATTACTATGTAATAGGTTGCATTGCCCACACATTCATGTCATTATCTCTTAGTTAATTGTATTAGTTAAATCTCTATTAAGATGTGCGACAAACCAAGAATGCCATTGCACTGTACATTACAACGAATGATCAAATACAGTAGTACACACCGCCTTCATGAGTAGATGTACTGAAATACTTTATACAGATAGACTCCTTTATTCAAAGCTGTAAAAAATAAGCAAATATAAAATCACACAGTGCAAAGTTAAATACACTGGAGCTATGAATAAATTACAATGGAAAAGGTCCATGGTAGATGAAAATGAATAGAAATGAATAGAAATGTCATCAGCTTTGTAAAATTACTGACATAAAAGAGTTGGTTTGCTTGTAAAATACCCAGAATAGAAGTTGGCCATGAGAGAATCACAGACTATATAGTTTTTAGTGAGTTGGATTGTGAGGCCAAAGCACACAATCATTTATTTTTTGCTAACACATGTCCAAACATCCAAGCAACTTCACTGGATAGAGGTAACCTTGAGTTTGAATCAGCATAGTTTTAATATATATATATATATATATATATATATATATATATATATATATATATATATATATATATATATATATATATATATTAGCTCAAAGAGCCAGCTGCCCAACGTTTCAATATGTTGTACGTATCTTTCTCAAGGGAGCCTGTGTTTGAATCAAAACATTGGAGGTATTTTTAGGTGTTTGACGGCATGACAACTACTTGTTATTGTTTATATTCAAATCCATGATTTATTCTTACATGATGTAATGGTGTTCTATATGTGACATCACTTTTACTTATATCTTTAAATCTATATTAATTCTAATTAACATTATTTTATATAAACTTATATTATCATGCAATGCTGGCTCTGAGGATCAGCCTTGATATGGTCTCCCCAGCACATCAGCATGCATAACTTTTGAATTAATTTTGTTTATTTAATTATTTTTAACTTTTATATATTTATTGGAATTAATTAGTTCATTCTTTTCTGTTGAGTCCCGCTGGCATAATTGTGTTCAGTCTATTTATCCATTTACTTTCTTCTATTCTTCTATATGTCGCATTATCTAATTTTAGCTGTTCTAATACTACAAACTTTACATCATTTATGTCATGTCCTTGACTGGTGAAGTGCTGTACTATTGGTTCATTCATTTTTTTTTATTTCTAATTAATGAAAGGTGGTTCTGAATTATTTTATATAAAGTTGTTCCAGTCTCTCCAACATATTTTATTTCATTACATTTTTCACAGGCTATTCCATAAACAAAATTGCTATTTTTACAGTAGGTATTAGTTTTTAGTGGATATGTGGTGTTCTTATGTTTAATTATATTTCTACTTTTGTCCATGTATTTACAAACTTTACATGTACTAGTGCAAGTATTTGTAGAACCTATTCTGTCAATTATTCTTTTATGTTTACTACCCAACATTTCGGTATTTTCTACATATCTTTCACAAGGGAGCCTTGGTTTTAATCAAAACATTGGATGTATTTATAGATGTTTGATGGCATGACAACTACTATATGATTTATTCCTACATGATGTAATGGTGTTCTATAGATTGTGACATCATTTTTACTTATATCTTTAACTGTATTTAAATTCTAATTAACATTATTTTATATAAACTTATATTTATATTATCATGCAATGTTGGCTCTGAGGATAAGCCTTGATTTGGCCTCTGCAGCGTATCAGCATGCAAAACTTTTGAATGACTTTTGTTTATTTACTTATTTAAATGTGATATGTGGTGTTCTTATGTTTAATTATAGTTTTACTTTTGTCCATGCATTTACACACTTTACATGTACTAGTGCAAGTATTTGTAGAACCTATTCTGTCAATTACTCTTTATGTTTACTGTGAACAACAATATCACCTAAATTAGCTTCTCTTTTGAATGCTGCAACTGGAGCCTTAAGAAATACTTTTTTCGATGTTTCTGAATTATGTAGAATCCGCATGTGTTTCCAAACTATTTTAGAAACACTGGGCAAAAGTTTAGAGTAAGTCATTACCAATGGGACTCTTTTGACCTTTTTAGCTCATTTTATAATCTAGTAGATCATTTCTTCATATTTTATCCACTTTTCTTATCTCTGTCTCTATAATTCTTTCTTTGTATACTCTTTTTTTTTAAGATTTGGTTTTAATACATCTTAGTTTTACATAGTCACTTTCTTTTGAGCATATTCTTTATATTCTTATTCCCAGACCTTTTGGGATTGCCCTTTCAGTGAGTATTGGATGTGCAGAGGACATTTGTAAATACTGGTGCATGTCAGTAGAGGCCTTTAACCAAGGCAGTCTGTGAAATCATTAGCAATTTATAGAATAATTGATACCTTTTTTTTTGGTTTGTTTGTTTTTTTGTCACAACAGAGTTAAATGTACAGTTGCTGTAGTTATTTGAATTGCTACAATCATGATTTCGCCCTGAAGATTAATGATAATTGCAGGTATCTGATCTGCACATTTGCCACAAAATCAATAAGCCCTCCATAAATTCTATTACAAATTTAGTAGGTCACAGAAACACACAAATCGCCTATCATGGCACAAGTAAAGGATAGATACTGAAGAGTAGGATTGGAGACCAAATGATTCTGTCTAGTTTCATAGAAACATTGTATTACAATAGCATGTTAATCATCTCCTGATATTTTTAACAGTACTGTATAACACAATTATAGACGTTTCATTCATTATCTTTATCAGATCTTTATCTTATGGACACTAAAAAAATCAAATTGAAATTCAAAGTATGGTTGCTGCTGTTAAATGCCCCAATGGAGATACTATAAGTGATCTAAACTCAGTTAATGCACATGAGAAACAAAAAAATACATAAAAGCCCTTCTTTGAGGGGGGTCATAATGGAATAATGGGAAAGCTCAGTTTCAGTTGAAGTGTTGAGCATAGTATAAGATGTAGAGTAAGTGTTTATGTTTGGACTGACCCATTTTGAATACAGCACAGTGTAATAAAATACTACATTTGTCATGTTTATATTTTGTGATTTCCTTTCACGGTTTAACTAAGATGTCTAAATTACAACATCCGTTATTTTTCTTTTGAACTTGTGCACTTCCTTGATTTACCAATCAATTTACAAGAACAAACATTTCACTAGACTTGGATCGCTTAACATTTTACATTAAGTGTCTCTAATTACTATGTATTCACATTATAGTTACTTAGTGAATGCATGTCACTATACATAGTTACAATGTACTTAATGTGTAAATCTTTTTGCACGATATAATCCTAAACCTACTCCTAACCCTAACCCTTTTCTGATAGAATTGTGTACTAATGTAAAGATGTGTTAATGTTGTAGGTCACAACACAGAGTAGCTTCCCAAAAGGTCTAGAAAATCACACAGGGGTATAACCAGGTCTACGGAGTGGGTGGGGGGCTCTTTAACCTTGGCCAAAATAACACTTCCATACCATTAAAAGATCAACTTGACTCAATGTAATAAAATGCTCTGCAGGGCTTCCTCCTGCTCCTACCAGTCAAAGTAAAATGACAAATAAATGTGGATTGAGAAGCAAATAGGAAACCTACAAATGCATTTTATCTCAAAAATGAATTTATGGTAAACTTTGATTCTTTATCAGACTATATTCAGGTTTCGGGAACCAATTATAAAAAGTAATTTCATTTCAGTCTCTACTGCTTGCATGTTGTTTGATCAGTAGACAAAGCTGATGTTGGTACAAGGCTGAAACATTGCATTGAAATATGCTTAAATCTTAGATACCAGTGTTCTTAGTGTTGTTCATAGAGAACACAAGTACACCCCACAAAGGCATCCAATTATATAAAATGTTACTTAAAGGCATATTGGAAATACTTAAAGATTAAGTAAGATAATGGTAAAACCCTTGAATGAGCAGGGGCGATATGTAGCAGAAAAAGGTCCAGGCTTAAGGCACTATTAAGCAGAAACCAGTTAGCACTTTTCTAGTCATCAGTGATGGTTGAAAGGCATTCCAAGCAGCTGGCAAAGACCTGATAAGAAAGGTCGGTTTGGGCTATGAAGAAAAATCTTTTTAAATAACTGGGCCACAGATAGTTCTAATTCCATTGGATAAAATACTAGCCACAATATTTGTTTATTCTGAGGCTGACATGGCTTGCTTTTGTAACTAAGAAAGATGGCTTGACAAAAAACATCTAATAAAAAATTTGTACATGTGGCAAAGTGGCTGGTGAAGGGGAACAGGTGTAGCGGTGATGTGATGCAGGAGAGACAGGCAGACAAAGATATCCAGTGAAAAGGTGCTTTTATTTGTAATCCAGGTTCGGTGACCGTAAAATAATAAATCCCCAGCTATACACAACAATGTGTAAGGCATGGGGAAAGCAATAACAGGGCACGGTCCTGAACAAAAATGAACACAAGGTCACCAATCCTGGGTGAGTGCAGACGTGCTGGTGCTTAGTGCAGACACCGGTATTTCGTGCTGGTAGTGCACTGGTGATCCAGATAGTGCTGACCCTCGGCGACAGCTCCGGATTTGTGCTTTAACTGTCTGGTGGTGCAAAACACAGACAATTACAACACAGACAAAACACAACACAAAACACATAACACGTCTTTTCTTTTAATAATGAGAGCTCCTCTCTCGGTCCTTCTCTCTCCAAGCATTTACCCAAACGAAGGAAAAGATCAGCGTTACCCTGGCCCCTATATGTAATCCCGCATGACATCTAGGTAAACGGTTGCTGCTGCTTTATTACTTGCAGCTGCTCCTCGTTTATCTTTCAGGTCAATACAGTCTTACAACAGAGTCTCGCTTCTTTCCAGGCTGACCGACTTCCCGGTACTGGAAACGAACTGTCAGGCCAGCCCTTCCAGATACTTCTCCTCTCTTTCTTTAGCACCAGTCAGGAGGGAGATTTATTACCAGAACACATTGTATTTCTGTCACAGTACAATATGTGGATTCAGCAATAATGCTAATGGTCATTAACAGCAGCTTTAAGCAAATGTATTTAGCAAAATATAAAACTAAACCAATGAGCCCCATTACGCAAGAGCTGTTAGATCATTTCATAGTACATTTCTACAAAACACTGATACCTTTTAGGAAAGGAACCACATTAAAATATTCTACTTACCAATTATGCTAATGTTGGCATCATCTCATGGGCTTAGTGTGTGTGTGTGTGTGTATATATATATATATATATATATATATATATATATATATATATATATATATATATATATATATATATATATATATATATATGAGTTTAATTAGATCATTCTTTTCTGTTGAGTCCTGTTGGCATAATTGTGTTCATTTTATCCAGTTACTTTCTTTTATTCTTCTATATGTCACATTGTCTAATTTTAGCTGTTCTAATACTACAAACCTTACATGTATATCATGCCCTTGACTGGTGAAGTGTTGTTCTATTGTTTCATTATTATTATTTTTTTCATTTCTATTTCTAATTAATGAAAGGTGGTTTGAATTAGTTTGTATAAAGTTGTTCCAGTCTCTCCAACATATTTTATTTCATCAATTTGTCACAGGCTATTCCATAAACAACACTGCTATTCGTCTTCTTGTCACATGCTACAGCATCTCCTGAGTGTTTTTTTGCATACTTCAAATGGGATTCAAGGTGGGTATTCTTGAGTAATGGCTTCCTTCTTGCCACCCTACCATAAAGGCCAGATTTGTGGTGCTTGATATTTTTGTCACATGCACACTTTGACCAGTCTTGGCCATAAAAGCATGTAGCTCTTGAAAAGCTGCCATTAGCTTCTTGGTAGCCTCTCTGAGCCTCTCTAAGTAGCAGTCTCCTTCTTGCTCGGTCATCCAGTTTGGAGGGACGGCCTGATCGAGGTAGGTTCTTGGTGGTGCTATTCACATTCCGCTTCTTAATAATCATCTTGACCATGCTCCAAGAGATATTCAAGGCCTTTGATTTTTTTATACCCATCCCCTAATCTGTGCCTTTCAACAACTTTGTCCCGGAGTTCTTTTGAAAGCGCTTAGGTGCTCATGGTTGAGTCTTTGCTCTGAAATGCACTACCCAGCTGAGGGAACCTACAGGAACTGCTGGATTTATCATGAAATCACGTGAATCACTACAATTTAACACAGGTGGAGGCCACTTAACTTAGTGTGTGATTTTGAAGGCTATTGGTTACACCTGAGCTAATTTAGGATTGCTATTACAAGGTGGGTGGACACTTATCCAACCAAGCAATTTCAGTTTTTATTTTAAATAAATTTTCTGCAAATTTTTAGAATATTTTTTTCCCTTGGAAGTTGTGGGGTAGGATGTGTAGATAAATGAAAAAAAAAAAAATGCATTTTAATTCTAGGCTATAATGCAACAAAAGTACAAATTTTGAAAGGGGGTGTAGACTATAGGCACTGTGTATATATATATATATATATATATATATATATATATATATATATATATATATATATATATATATATATACACTTTTTTTATATGAAAAAATACTCTTTTTGACTTCGACTGAACGATATGACAGAAATTCAGATAATATGGGGTGGGGGGGGGGGGGGGGGGGGGGGTGAGGGTGAGACGCTCAAAGGTCTTAAAAAGATACATATACCATCTGTATGGCCATTGGCCATGTTGACAAAAGGACAAAAGAAATGATATCATAAAAAATAATCTGTTATCCTTATCAAAGTTGTTGTTTGTTTTTTAATGTTTTTTTTTTTTTTTTTTAAACCATTAAAATGATAGTACTGGCATAATTAGCCTTGGAGTATGTTGAATTAAACAACTGAAGTAGCTGAACTGTTATTAAAATATCTGCAAAATTAATTGGTGGGACATAATTCCTCTTGGGTTTCTCTTGATATTAGCAGGCTACAGAAACCCCAGAAATGATTCCCGGTCATCATTAATTCCACCAGCTGCTTTGCCTGCATAGTGGGCAGAATCACAATGATGGAATATGACAACAAACAGGGAAACGTATGTTTTATGAGCCTACTAGCACATTTTTAAGGTCTCTTGCATGCTGAATCATCACTCCCTTTCTTACATTGTGCTGAAACTGGTTTTGAAAAAAGAAATGAGAGGTCGGTAACTCAAAGTACAATAGAGAAAGGTAACAGAGCCGTGGATTGTTGCTGTTCTGTGATATGTGGATCATTAGGGATAGATCACTTTTGAAGCAGAGAGCTGACTTGGCTGTAACTGAAGAATAGCTTCAGACGGGTTAATTAATAATTCAGACAGGGCACTAAAGGGGCACTTTCATGTCTCCATTTGCCTGCTATCCCAGCCTGAACAATGCATGTTTTCATGATATGCAGAAGAATAAAGCCATGAAACTTCCTCAGTGAACAGTATAAAGTTGGAGTCTGCTCAGAACTTCAGATTCATTTAGGTGGGATAAAACACAAAGAGATTCTTTAAAGGTTTAGCTGGAGTGTATGGAGTTGTATCTTCTAGTCATTAATGAAGCAAGTGTCACTTCATTCCCGGTGAGCAGCTGAAGAGGCACACATTCCTGTTTCCTTTAATTGTGTATCTGCTTCACAAAAACAAAATACTGCTGTTTCTGTTATAACTGATTATGAAAACCTTGGTATCTGACAACAGTACATTATTCAGTGTCTCTACTCGCGTATTGCTACAGAACAGTGACATGCCTCCCCCCCTCCTAATTATAAGATGTCCTATGGTTATTATTTATTTACTGAAGTAAATAATTAATTATATAAAGTAGGGTAGCTATTTATTTGCTATGTTAAGTACTTAGGGCTCGATTCTCAAACTATATCTAATGAGCTATGTTTTGTATATTTTAGGTTTCCAAAACACTAGGAGTAATAATTAGCTCTACAGGATTTTACTGAGAACATCAATTAGATTCCATGAAGATCAGGTGATAGCCCAGAATAACTGACCTCAATAATTAATTGAATTATAACAATTCTAAAACAACACCACTGCCTGTTTTGCTTTGTTTACATCAGCACTGTTCCAATCATTTAACAAATTCCTTTGTATAGCATACATGACTTAAAGTACAAGACAAAAGTATCTGGGCAAAAAAATGAGAAAAACCACAAAGAAAGTGATTTCTGTGATTTCTAATTGTTTTATTGAAAGACATAAATTAAAGTAAACATTCAGCTTTATAATGACAACAAATTATTACATAACATGCATACAATGAAAAATAGCAAAGATGCAAAAACTAATTTTATACTTTGACAAAAAGTATTTGGGCACCATTACATTAGTATTTTGTATGCCCACCCTTTGCTTCCTTTACAGCTTGCAGTCTTTTTTTTTGTAATTTGAAACCAGTTCTTGACATCTTTCCGGAGATATTTGTGCCCATTCTTCAACACATACAGCTTTGAGTTCTGCAATCGACTTTGGTTTCCTTTTTGCAACAGCAGCCTTAAAGTCAATCCGCAACATCTCAATAGGATTCAAGTCTGGGGACTGAGATGGCCAATCCATAACTGTAACTCATAGAATGCTAAGGGAAATTATCCTGCTGGAATACATCCAATAACGCTTCTAGCACTGCATAACAAATGAGAGTGCAAAAGTTCTTGATATTTTGCAGCATTAATTGATCCTTCTACAATACAAAGGTCGCCAGTGCCTGAGGAAGAAAAACATTGAATTGTTTCCTCAGGAATTTCTTGACCATCTTCTCTCAATTCTTGTGTCAAATCTTTTGTAGTAATCCAAAGATTTTGCCTGGCTGCTCGAATAATTCTCCACACCTGGAGCTAGTTGCAGTAGTATCTGTTCTGCTGTGTCAGTCAATAATAAGCCCACACAGTGCTTTTCTGTAAACCGAGTCTTTCTGCTATTTTTCTGGTAGTTTCTCCTTTTTCGTTCAGTTGTATCGCTGTTATTTTGAGACATTTTTGTCCTCTGCAGTTTTAACCACTGTGTTTTTTTTTTTTTTTTTTTAACAACACATTTTCTAATTATTTTTCAGCACTTGATCATAATGTATTTATTTATTCTGTAATTATCATCAGGTGTTGTTTTTCATTCATAATAATTGTCAATAATTAGCAAAAAATAAAAGGGTTTCATTGCCCAAATACTTTTATTAAAGTACAAAATTAGTTTTTGCATTTTATTTTTCATTTTATGCATGTTATATTTGTTGTTTTATTATTAAGCTGAATCTCTAATTTATATCATTCAATAGAATAATTAAAAATTCTAGAAAGCACTTTCTTTGTGTTTTTTTTTCTTCATTTTTCTTAACTGTCCAAATACTTTTTTTTCTGTGACTGTAAATACATAATGAAAAAGCAATAAACCAATCTGTCTTGTAATTGTAACGTGTAAATTTCCCGGCTCAGAATAACCCCACTATTATACTCTTATTTTTAATTAACCTCTAAATATCCTGTTTTATAACTATTACATAGTTTTACATTTTAAAGCTTTTCAACATTCAATTGCATTTGCTAAGAACTGGTAATGAAACTGCTGTTTTCAGAAAGAACTTTAACCCTTTCAGTCCTTATCCTTATTAAAAATCACAATGGAACCTCACGGGACTCTTAGGTCCCAGTCTGAGGTAGTGTATATATATATATATATATATATATATATATATATATATATATATATATGTGTGTGTGTGTGTGTGTGTGTTGGTTGTCATGCTCTCATGTATACTCAATAATGGAGTTCCTTTTTTAATTAAATAATTTCATTTTGCAAAAATAATTCAGGACTGAAAGGGTTATGGATAAGTTGCTGACAGAATAATTCTGTCAGCAACTTATATTACTGTATCTATTTCCATCACTTCATAGATCTCACATTTTCTTATAGAAATAAGCACCCTTTATGTATCTGATACTTGAATAGATTTCAATAGGTCACATTAAGAAAAGCAGAGATGTTGAAAACATGCGAGTCCCAGTTGAAGCAGGCAATTGATTATGATACTGAGAAGGCAAGGCGAGAGGCTTCTGGGATTTTGAGCTATATTTAAACTCCAAGAAGTAACTCCTCATTAACTAAATTGCTGTTTTTGCAATGGCTCACGTGTTTTCAGTGCCCATGTATTCTGGGTGTGTGTGAAACAGAAGTGCAGCAAGGAGATATTTTCAACAAGCAATGGGTAATAAATTAAATAAATTAAATTAAAAAAAAACCTGATACACAATGAGTGTGTCTTTTTTTAAGAAAACTGTGAGATCTATGGCGCAATGACAATGCATATTAGGTAAGATTCAGTAGAACTATCTTTGATACCCAATGAGCATTAAAAACTTAATATAGTACAAGCTGGTACTTTGCAAATGTACCATGGTTCTGACATTCTTTCTTTTTCATATTTTAAAAAGAAGCTGGAATGACCAAGTGGAGACTAATTTATTTTTTTTCTACATTGGGATCAGGTATTTGTGAACAACACATTTTGAGAGGCCAGTTTGAATTAGCGGTCATGTCTCGCCCAAGTCTGTAATTAGGAGTAATTAGGATGTATGTGTGATTGTTTTTAAGTAATGAATAGGCCCCTTATTTTAAAACAAAATAGTAAATGCAGCTCAAAAAACAAGCAGCAAATTGCCCCAATCCAATATCATATGTATGATTCTGTAGTGATGTGATTTTGAGGCTACGTTCTGTGAAGATGCCTCTTCCCTAAAAAAAATAAATAAATACATACAAACCCTTACCTTTCAAGTTTAATTCAAAGCTCAGTCAAAATGTTTCTTTCCCTGCTTCATTTGATGCCTCCCCCATTATGAGTGGCCTCTACCACAGATGGTACAGCAGCCTAGAGAACTATATGAGCACTATAAAAAAGGCCTATAAAAATACCATCAATAATTCAGCTTCATGGAAAGCAATAAAACAATAGGAGTATTCTCTTCTGCTGAGTGTTTGAAGAACCAAGCACTGTCACATACCAGTGTCACTTCTATATAATGTTTGTAAGTTAAGGAGACCTTTTACAGGAATCCCCAATGTTGCAGTGCCACCTAAAGGAGAACATGGCAATCAAAAATATGCTGTAATACCTGCTTTTTAGATGCTGTAATACCTGCTTTTTAATTTTTTAAATTATTATTATCATTAATTTTTTTGTTGTTGTTTTTTTCTGCAAATGTTAAAAGGGGCAAACCCATATATAACACTTTATTTATTTCCAAAGCCTGGCAATGTATGTTGAGTAAATCGCATATTTACATAAATAAAATAACTTCACTGAGCAAAACAAAACATTGTTATAACTACTAATGTGTCAGTTCACTCATACAGTATAGTTATATAACATAGCAGTATAGGAGTTGATAAGCAGCAGTCACTTTAATCCTTTATGTTTTATAGATATAAAATAAAAACTTCTTTAATCCAACCATACTATATTTAAGTCAGCAACATTGCTTAGAAAAAAAAGCAATGTAAATTTAAGATAGGAATTCAAATTAAAAACATCAATCATTTCAGTACAACCGAAATCCTTCTGTGGCTATAACATCGCCTGACACGTTAGTATTTTGGGTTTAATTCCACACGCACAGATTTGCATAAAAAAAAAAATAATAATAATAATAATAAAATAAAATCTTACTGGAGACAAGTAACAGAAAATAAATGTTTGGAGGATTCTATGGAAAATAAAAGAGATGACCAACATTATCATGTTTAACCATCTGTGGTCTTGGATGGGATTTGTTAGGTTGTCAATGCTCAGTAGTTATCATTGGCTGGCACTGCCTTTTGTCTTTCCCTGACCTTAAGGCCCGCCATGTGTGAAATTAAAATTCTGGCAATCATTGCACATCCAGGGATGAATAAGGCTGCACATAATTAAAGCTGTGCAGTATGTAGACAAGTCCTTTCCCAATGTTTCAGTATTTACGCTGGGAGTAGATTTTTTTTTGTTGTTGTTTACTATTTACATCAATGTTTGTTTTCAAGTGTCATAAGTTTATCCACAGCTCAATAACAAATATATTTTCTCACAAAATAATTCTCTCTCCTGCCAGTGTAGGATATGATTGCATGTTTGATTACATTCCTTTTTGTGAGCAGACAGCTCTTCTGATAATTTAAAACTTGCAGTATTGAATCTCACAAATGAAACAAGTGCCCTGAAAAATTAAGTTATTAAATGACATTTCCATTTGTGGTGCTGTGCTAATGGACCAGATAAGGGACCAGACTTAACAGAAGACAGCACCTCTACCACCCCAACTAGATTTCACACACGGCAGAATTTAATGCATAGCTTAAATGCCAACCTGTGCAGCAATTTCTCCAACATGGAACAATGTCCTAAAAACCCTCTCATATACAACAGTACAGTAAATAAAGCAAATAACAGGCAAGCAGAACATAAAATCAATCAACTTTATATTTAATAATTGAGGTAATATTCCTTTTCACCACCCCTTTTAATGTATTTGAGGGCAAAACATGATCAATAGCGATTGGGTACAGATATCTAACAACTTGCTTCCTTGACATCTATCTTACTCAGCCTGTACAAATTGTAATCTGGAGCCTGCTCTTTGACTCTGTAGCTAGGTATAATCAATGTCCTCAGGAAGCCTTGGTGCAGAGTCATTTTAAACCATGCCAATAAACTCCAGCTCTTTATCCTCTATTGCCCTCAAGACAGTGTTGGATGCAGATGATTTAAAAAAAAAAAAGAATAAAAAAATAATTAAAAAATAACGGCGTGTAACTCATAGACAAAATAATTGATGGCTTGCATACACAGAGGCAAAAGGGACAACACCCATCCCTCATACATTAAAGAAAACAGCAACCCTTCCAAAAAGAAGAAAGGGTTGATCGTGCATGTTTAAAAAGCGGTCTATGTGAACGCGAGTTTGAAAAATGTGTTAAGAGAAGAACAGAAACCAACAAATATGAAGAGTTAAAGAGTGACAAATGATGTATATTGCAGGACTAGTTCTCTTGAAGCAATATAAGATACTTTAATCTTACAGACTAGGGCTATGGGGCTACATTCTCAAAGCTATTTACTGCAGTTTGTCTTTAGCGTATTTATTTATTCTCTAAGGAAAAAAATACCAACTACAACCTGAGCTGTTTATGTCTGTAGGGCTTCTCTATCCCTGTTCAACTGTTGTGATCTGTGATTTGAGTATTAACACCTGCTGGGGTAGATAGGTTAAATGATGTTAATGACCTCCCAAGTATACAGTATGTGCTCTTCTGGGGGTACATGTAATGAGCTGTGTGATGTGGGAATACGTTGTTGCTGTTTTGTTTTCTGTTTTCAGCATTGATTTTGTAAGGTAAGAATGTATTCACTCTGAACCTATTCATTTGCAATAAGATTACATGTATTGGCTGATTTCTAAAAAAAAAAAAAAAAATGAAGGACGTACATAATTTCACTAATGAAACTTTTCATTGCTAAATAGTCATGTTGGCTAAATAAATAGTGACCTATTAGCTATTTACAGTCTGTAGTAAAATGGATTTAGTGTCTGCATTGCAATTAAGATCAGTTAATTCAGTCTCAGATTATCTCTATAAATCGGACACTCAAGGGTCGTTTCTCAATATGGATGCAAGAAATGCTGCAGTGTTCCATTGTAAATGTAAAAGCTTCTGGTATTCAACAATAAAATGGACTGCACAGTTACCATGTTTTATTTCATGTTTACACTCATCAAAATAAGTAGACAATTTAAAAAGAATCAGGAATAACTATTACCAGAGCTAGTTAAAAGGTAAATACCACCTCCATACAGAAAATGTGTTTCCTTTTAACCTTTATTCCGTACAAACTTTACATTGATAAAAAAAATAAAATAAATAAAAATAAAAAATTAGGAATGCTAATCTAATTTAAATAGCAAAACAGCAATTTGTGACACTGCTGACTTTGACAAATGGAGCTTAGAGCAGGGCCCCCCCATACCGCAAGAAAGGAGCCTCTGCTATAATTACATAGCAACAGAATAACTGCTCCGTGCCTCTGTTGTTTCCCACCCACCCTGACTAGATTTGTATTTCAAATGTGAAGCCCAATAATGGTATGTTTTTATTAATCTGTCTTAAATTCTGCTCTATAGCCTGCAGCCCTAATAATAACTTGTTTTGATTAAAAAAGCCTAATACTTCTTGTCTAGTATGCTGTGGCCATACTATTTATGGGAAAAAAAAGCTTTTATGCTGGAATGTTGAGCTGCCTAACTTGTATTCCCATGTATCTGCAAAATCTCTTCATGAAATCTGCAGTATCTTGCACATTCTGAGTGTTGCTTTTTTAATCTGATATGTGTGTCTGTTTTGTCCTTCTCAAAATCCAACACCAACAGAGTCCCCTTGAAAATCCCTAAGGTAACATCTATAGCACCTTTCTTACTGGCACTCCTACCCAGGTTAGGATCCGGGTTCTGGCTACCTGGCTCACGATCACACGTGAAACCACGTTCTTGGGTTCAGCATTGTAACCAGAGCTGATATTCAACCAAGGTCAAATCTCAGGATGTGGGTCGACACACTTTGATCAAGTTTGAACGAGACAAAATGCATGGCAGCTATTCGTGAGCAGATGCCATTACAAACAGCCATGCCTGCGTGAAGGTTTCACTTCCGCAAGGAACATTTCCGTTTGTTCTGTTTAGCCAGATTGGGATGCAGCACGAGCCAGATTGCAGCAGGGATTGTGCACTTGCGTCTGTCACCGAGGTCAACCCTGCTTTATCAAAAGCAGTGTGAAACCGAGCACCAGACCCGCATGACACCTGGTAGGTTCTGACCCAGGTAGAGCATGCCAGTGTTAAAGGGGCTCCTGTGACAGCAAGTTGTGGATCGACCTTGCTTACCTTTTCACTGTCCAGCTGAGCCAATGACAAAGTCCAGCTGTTGATCAACGCACGTCAGATTTCATCAGTGATCTGTATCACCAGGCATTACCTCACAGTAGCCAACAGAGGAAGACTTGTTTAGTTTAAAAAAAAAAAAAAACATTAACAAAAGAACAAGTACTCAGGTGGAAAATTTTGCATTTTCTAAGTTATTAATGCAGAGATGCAATAAAAGACCAGGGTAAACAATATTAAGCAAAAGAATAATCAATCGAATTTAAATTCAATAATCAGCTACATACAAATAAAAATGTATGGTTGAACCCCACACACAATAATAAACAATTGATCAACACTGCTGCTATTCATCAGATATTACCTACATTTTGCTCTTGGGTTTGTGAATAATACACATTTTCAGAAAAGACTGTTTCTCTGCCTTGTGAACTAAATTCCCCATCATAAAAAGCCTAATTATTCTTAAAGGGTTTTTCTAATTTTTCTTTCTTGTTTGTGGTGCTTACTCATCATGCCTGCATCTAGTCTGCCAGCTCTTCTTTTAAAGCAGCAATTAAAGTTTAATTAAGGCAATTTATTCAAGTTATTGCATACAATGGACAGTGCTGATCTCACAAGAGACAAGTTTAAATTACTCCAGAATCGATTTGGAGGCCCTCTTTTCATTGTGCCTGTTTAACAGTTTTCTTTCAAAGTGTTTCCAAAAAAAAGAATATCATCACATTTAAAATGCACATACACACTTGAATCTCTTTGTTTGATTAAATGTCCTTCTAATTACAGTTTGTTTATTGAGTAATGACGTTCATACTATTGATTTAATGCAAGACAAGCAAGACTTCTTGTGGCAGGCTGGCGAGTGGATAGAGGCCCAGAGACAGTCTGCAGTTCAAAAAAAATACTAATTTTATTATAAATAACACAAAATAAAAGTGCACAATGGCAAAATAAAGGGATTTAAACACAAACAAAAACCCAATACAAAAACAAACTTACAAAAACAAGGTTTCCAGGCTGGGCAATGTCTTCACTGGATTCAAATTTACCAAAACCAAAACCAAAACCAAAACCAAAACCAAAACCAAAACCAAAACCAAAACCCACCAACCTGCTTCCTCAGCTCCCTCCTCTCTACTGGGAGGCTGAGGCCTCCTTTTATGCCAGGTGGCTAAATGATAATTGATTAATTACATTAGTTGATTGCTCCCACCTGGGGCAATCAACCTGGGCAGGGATGAGAATTTAACTCCATCCCTGTCAGTGTTTCCAAGGGCAGAGCCCTGCTCTGCCACACACCTCCCCCAACGTACAAAGTACGGAGGCCACAATCGGCCAACTCCCCCCTTCCCCCCACCTTCCCCACCCCCCTCCCCCCAAGAGTCCAATTATGTCCCTCGGCCCGGCTCTCTCTAGTGGCGGAGGCGGCGACGGCGGCCTGGCTCCCTCTAGTGGCGGAGGCGGCGACGGCAGAGGACCCTCAGCAACCCTAGAAAACAAAAAGGAGACACCAGCAGTCCCAAGCAATGTGGAGCAGCAGGCAACCCCAGGTGATGCGAAGCAGCAGGCAACCCCAGGCGATGCGAAGCAGCAGGCAACCCCAGGCGATGCGAATGTGTCATCCCTAAGCGGAGCGGGTGTGGCATCCCTGGGCGGTGCAAGGCAGGCATCCTTGGGCCATAGCTCCTCCCCTCTGGGCTCTGAGAGCGGCAGCTCCTCCCCTCTAGGCTCTGAGAGAGGAGGCTCCTCCCTCTCTGGCTCTGGGAGCGGCGGCTCCTCCCTCTCTGGCTCTGGGAGCGGCGGCTTTCTTCTTCTTCTTCTTCTTCTTCTTCTTCTTCTTCTTCTTCTTCTTCTTCTTCTTCTTCTTCTTCTTCTTCTTCTTCTAATCTAAATCCAAACTGACATGCTTTAGGTTGAAGCTTCAAATCCACCAGGGACAATAAAACTAAATTACAAAAGGAGGCAAATAACTGAATGAATAGGCAAAATGGTGATAAAGGCACCAGTCAATGAAAAAAATAGCAGCAAGCTATAGGCATGAATGAAATTGCAACACTGGGACTGCTGTGGTCATTAAAAAAAGCTGACAAGCTACTGCATTCTTGAAAAAAGCTTACTAATGCAGGAACTAATTACAATTATTAATTTCTTACTTGTAAGCACCTTTGATCCCAGAATAGCCATTTGCAGATACAACCTCATTTTAAAGGGAAACATACAATTTATATTAGCCTACATTTTCCACAATATTAATTAAAGATAATTGCCTCATATCTCAAGAGAGCATGCACTGGTTGCACACCATGAAAGAAACACCTGTTACCCCACTAGAAGGTTTTCACCTCTGGGGTAGGGGTGTGGCATGTTACAAAGAGATCCGTCTGCAGGTGTATTGTCACAGCACAGTACCTGTTCTGTAACAAGAGACCTGTGCTGTAAGAAGCCTTGTTTCCATTTCATAGCTAGCAATATCCTACCCTTGATAAATAATACATACATTCACCACTTTTTTTTTTTTCTAAAACCTTATCTACATTTTATTTCTAGTAAAGAAAGGTGTAGCTGCCCTAGAGCTTTCATTCTGTTTCTCACTTAAAATGACCTTATTTTTACAACTGTGCTTAATTATAGAATTCCCACATTAAAGATGTCAGGACACATTGCTGACATGGCTGCTGTGAAATTCCTAATATGCCAGTTGCAGAATCACTGCCAGTTTCTCTTGAGAGCAGAACTGGATGAAGGAAAGGTTCAATATGATGCAAAGTGACTCTGAAACCATGGCAAATAAATGTAACTGAAATGTAGGCAATTAGTTGTTCTGTTTATATTTCTACTGTAGTACTAAGATCGTACATAACAGAGGCATATTTATATACTGTTGTATTCTGGAATGTGGAAAACACAGCAAGTTGTTATTATTATTATTATTATTATTATTATTATTATTATTATTATTATTATTATTATTATTATTCAGTTTGGTTAGGCTGTAGCTCAAAATATCCTTTGAAGATCCATATATCAAATCCACTCTTTGTTTCCTCCTCGGATGCCATTTTCTAGCAAGGTGCTAATAAGAAGCTCCTTCATGTGACATGTAAAGCTTGACTTGCACTGATTTCCATGTTATGCATGTCATTTTTTCACATAAAATGTAATGTGTTATAATGTATACCCTGTATATGTACTGTACATCCTTTTTATTTTGTATCCATTTATTATTTCATGTGTTTCTGTAGCTCCACTTGTTTAATAAAGTATATTTTACCTTTGGGGATGTCTGTAAGGTGGAATTACAAATGATCACAGGGAATTTGTTAAAGATTTTGAATTTAAAAAGCTCACAGTTTGAGAGCTTTTAAAGAGTGTAGAACTTGTGACACAAATTCAAAAGGTATGTCTGTTACAAAAAGGAACAAATCATTGAACAGCAACCAACAAATGCAGCGACTGTATGTACTTTTAATTTTAAAAACACTTTTGTAGAGTGAATTATGGAAGCTGCATAATGTATATGAAATCTGAAAACATACTACATTCTGCATTGCATTAATTAATACATTTATTTGCCTTTTTTTGTTGCTTCAAATAATGGCATTTTGAATGTTCTTCGCAGTACTTTATTATCATTATCCTGTTTTATATAGGTCTCTGACAGAATAGTTAACATACTGCTACATTGAAAGCAGAGGCAGTGCAGAACACAGCAAAAAATAAAATTCCTAATATAAAGTTGGCATCTCAAGAGACCGAAGATGCTTGGTCATCTACATGTCTAGGACACTGTTTTATGGGCATATTTCAAAACCTAGACTGAAGTGTGGCAGAGAACTTCACCAATGCACAGACAGGCAGAGACAGAGAGAAAAAAAAAACCTTTTCTTTCAATAATCTCTGTACAATCTTACTACTTGTGCAAGCATGACTTGCAATTATTATAATCAAATACCAAAGATTTGCTGAAAACACATTGGAGTCTATTATCATCATATACAGTATGTAAAGCCCTGTATAAATCACGATTTCACAGGCTGCATGGAAATCTTTAAATTATTTCATAATTTGTACTTCCTACAAAAAAATCACATTTATGAAACTGTATAGCTCTGCTGTGTGCCTGTGTGTGCTGTTCGCCATGCACATGGTTCTCTGCACTGATTGTCGTGTGACTATATGCAATCTAGGCAGGAAATTAAAATACTACAGACTGTAAACAAGAAAATGGATGTCTCTAAAAGGCAAAAAATGTGTCTGCAGCAGATCATGTAAAGCAGTATCCAGCAGTTTTACACAGCAACAGGGATAAGATCTTCTGTATGTCCTGCAATGTTACTGTAGCTCACTACCGAGAATCTGCTGTTAACAAGCATTTAGAGTTCTGTATGTCCTGCAATGTTACTGTAGCTCACTACCGAGAATCTGCTGTTAACAAGCATTTAGAGTCAAGTATTCACTGAAAAAGAAAGGCAGAAATCCAGAGCAGTACTGTGACTGCTTTACTTGCAATGAAACAAAAAACTGGGACTTCCATGTTCCAAAAGTCCACTGAACTCGTGAAGCACAAAACATGTTCAATTTTGACTGATAGAGCAGTTTGTTTGTGCAAATATCCCTCTTGAAAAATTGGACAAGCAAAAGTTACATAAATTCTTCAGACTGAGTGTAGCAGATGGTGGAGTGATGTCTTCATCAACCCAGTTGAGACAAGAATTCTCATCTAAAGTTGTCGAGTATCACAAGCAGTAGATTATGGAATTGGTGAAACAGCCTGGTTGCTTGTCAGTGGTCACTGATGGGTTGACTGATGCCCAAGAGCAGTATGGGTTACACAATGTATTGATGTTTTTTTTTTTAAATAATAATAATCTGTACACATAATTTATAAAATAGTTCAGTGCACATTCCGCAAAATACAATACTTTACCTGTGACACTGCCGTGAATTTTAAATAAAATATCTGCGATTTTCACATGGCCTTATATGTAAGCAGCAGCATAACTAAATACCATCAACCTTGTACTGTATTAGCTTAATTAATCCTGCTGCCTCTCCCCGCCCCCTTATTAACATCCATTAATATATAAGGACCTCACTATTCAGATCTGTCGCTGTTTAGATCATTAAAATAGCCCGCACTATCTAATGCAGGAATATAAACATGGTAGGTAGCTTACAAGGAGAATCATTAGTATTATCTACAGGGGGTCGTCATCAATCTAAATTGATTTTATGATGACAGCTGATGGCACATTGAAAGTTAAATCAAGATACCAGAGGGTGCTGCTCTACTGGAGACACTTAGTGTCCCATGATGAAAGACTGTGCCTTTGACCCAGTAGGAAGAAGCAGAGATGAAAATAATCCTCTGCAACACTCAATCAAGGCATGCAACAATAAAGAAAATAAGAACACATGTGCTGTGTTTCTTTATATAAATGTTATCAATATTTCTTTTTCAAAGGTGACCTATTCATTGATTCTAAAACCCAGGAGAGCTGATAGCATGACCCTGTAACATATCTTAGTTAAATCTATAATGTCTATTGAGCAGATTGATAATTTGCCCCAGCTGCTTTGTCAGTGAGCACAATGCAGAATTAAGCCAACAACCCAGACTTTATTTTTCATCTCTACACCCAGACTTCTGCCGTGATCTTGCTGACTCAAAGTCTAGCTGTCTGCAGTAACAGAAATGCTTTGGTTCAAAAGCCTGGAGCTTAGTATCGACTCATTTTATTTCAGCTTTTTCTTTATTGGACAATCTTTAAGAAGTACAGTATGTGACAATAGACAAAAAATATGCAGGTACTGTAATGATGGTATATTCCAGTTGTTATTCTATTCATGTTTTAATACATGTTCTGTATAACTTCCTTTCTGTCATGTGTGTCTGTTTATAGCCAGTCCAAAGAACACAGGAACACAATTGCGTTTGTGTCTAATTTTATTAAAATCATGGCAGTAAAAACATTTCTGTGGATGTTTAAAGGTGTCCTTCCTGTTGGCATGGACCATATGCACATCTTCTCCAGCAAGCTTAACATCTCATAGTAGATTAGTGCTTCAAAGCAAAAGCTGTTTCACTCAGAGAGACCTTTAGAAAACATACACTGGTTGTTCCTTACTTCCCCAACAAATAATGAGAATCTTTAACTATATCTGTGTAACTTTTAAGTCTAAGTGGTGTACACAAATGTAATTTTACAACTGATTGTATTTGTTAACCAAATATCGTTTTAACATGAAGTGTATGTCCATTAACTACTAGCTGTTCTCTCTGCTGCTTCAATAGTTTGTACTCGATTGAGCTTTTTGATATTTGTTATCTGCCACTTACAATTTATACTCTATGGTCTTCCCAACAATTTCGTATAAGCTGTCAGTGTGTGTTGGATGAATGGGTATCTAGGGGAAGGGCAGCGTTTCACCTCTGTTCTGCTTACTTCATTAATGAGGAAATCCCCACAGTTTAGAAGTCCTATAAATGTTTTCTATACAGGAATTGGTCATTTGGTTATTAATGAAAAGCTTTTATTTTGCATTGTGTACTTCATTTTTTTTTTAAATAAGTCACATATCTACAGGGTTTTTTTTTTCTTTTTTTTTTTAATTCGATCTTCAAAGTTCTTGTTGACATTGAATAATTAAATTTTTTCCTTTTATATGAAATCAAATGGGAGTCATTCATTCGACACTTGGAATTGTAGTCACGGCATTTGCAGTCTTTCATTTCTATTCCTTTGATGCAGGTCAGGTCTTTCGGCAGGTCATTGATCAAAATGGAATTTTAGTTTTTTAATTAAATCCTGATAATGTACTGTACTTGCAGGATTTGCATACTTCTGTACATGTGTGCATTTATTTATGTACAGGGTTGCTTTAGATTGTCATTTCTGTATTATATATGCAACTTTCACTGCAATCACGCTGTAGAACATATTTTAAACATCATTATTAATATGCCGAAAACAACAGTGTTTTATTTATTTTTAAATCACAACGCCTATATTCTTCAAACAATCATTGATATGGATGACCATGACTGTTAAAAGAAGGTTCCTTTTTTGTACTACTGAAAGGAGATTTTCTAGCTGCTGTTGTAGATATCACTGGCTGTACTGTTGGCAAGGCACAGGAGGGACTCAATGAAACTAGTGGAGGTGAAAACAAAAAGTGCTCAGGATGAAAGTAGGAACCCTAGGAAAGTGATGTCAAATACTGGAAGGTGTGTTGCTTGAAGGATGCCACAGGGAAGAAGAAAACAAACAACCATATAATATAAGAAGTCAGGTTAGTGTAACTGGCAGCACAAACAAATGGTCTCTATAAAAAAAAAAGGATATCAAAAGTTTTTATCTACGCAAAAGAAAGCCACGTAATATAAGGCAATTTTACAAAAAACAAACAAAACAGGGAGCAAATTGCTAGCTGTAGCTTTCATCCCAAGTTGAACTATTTAATCTACGAATGACCATTCATTTTTTAGTGGGACAGAGTAGCAGTGCTACATATGAACGCTACAGATCACATACAGAATGCCTTATTCCGTAATTGTAATATATAATATATATATATATATATATATATATATATATATATATATATATATATATATATATATATATATATATATACACACATATATATATATATATATACACACATATATACATATATATATACATACATATATATACATATATATATATATATATACACAAATTATTGTACATCAGATTATGTTTTTTTTTTTTTTACATTGTCGCAAAACTATAAACAACTATATAGTCATCACTGGTTACAAACAGTAGTGACATCTACTGTCAGCTCTATAATGATAATATTTATGATCAGTGGATTTTACCACCATGCATGAGCTTAGAGTTATAAATAACAATTGATACAGGATACACAGGTTACTTCAAACACATCGTATTTTCATGTTACCTTATTTGTACAGTACTGTATTACGTTCCTTAACTACTATAAAACTCATATCTAACGTGTAGGTTAGTGATCATATAATCGTGCACAGCAAATACTCTGGGGCTTTATTCTATAGGCAGATCCTTGATGTAATAATTATCCCCAGCGTTCCCGTACTTCCAGATTTAGGACTACACCACTGCTCATGATATGGTTCCGTTCAGCAATAAGTTTAGCAGAACAAGAAGCATACATACATAGATACAGTTGCCCTGGTTGTTGATTTACTCATGGACTACTACAGATCAACCCTTACAACATTGTTTTTTTTTTTTTTTTTTTTTTTTTTTTTAATTATCTCTTTCCATATAGTTCAAATAAAATGGGAGTCAGACATTAGTTAAAAGACTAGAGTAAACAGCATGAAAATCTATCCCAATATTTCCCAATACTTTGCTTTTAAAAAATTGCTTTTAGATAGAATGAAACTCCTTATGGTGAAATAAAATCAATGCCAATCCAGTTGTCAGATTTTACAAAGGGGAATGTAATATTATTTAAGCTCATTACAATACCTTCAATGCCAGCCATATAAAATCTAACTCCCTGTGCCACTGGGATCGCCCATTAACACACTGATGGACAGTTGTATAAAGGACTACGCTGGAGAAATCTGAAATAACAGTCAGACGGATTTATGTTGATAATATAACATTCGTCATCATCTGGAGTGCCAGTCTTTATAAAAAAGACAAACGATGAGAGTGAAAAATGATACCATACCAAAATGATACGATTAAATCAAGAAATGCATTGTAAAGGTCTTCAAGAAGACTCTCTTTTTGCCGAACTACATCAGCAGTGTTTAGCTGCCCAGTGATTAGTATTAATGTATTAATGTCAGTGAACAGAGTTAAGGCTTTATTAACTTTGTTATATTATACACAGTATGTTTGATCGTTGTTTATAGGGTTTTTTTTTTTTTTTTTTTTAATATAAATTATAGTTCACTACAGTATAGCAGCACACACACAACATAATTCAATTTTAAAACACCATGCTGAACTAGAATTTAATACACTTTTCAAGGTACAACCCCCTAGTTATGATAGATAGAAGACTAATATTTGATTCTTATACCTAAATCATTCACGTAGTATGAGCACTATATTATAGCATTATAAGTGTAAGTTTTAATTTTTTTAATTTTTAATTTTTTTTACATAGAGTAATCTCGTATGGGTATTTCCAGCCCATTAAATGTATTATCACTAGTATGGGCCAGTATCTACTTCTTCACCTACTAGTAGATAGTCATCAGTGATTCCTAGTGACTCATTTACAGACTTATCCATACAAATCATTAATAACAACCTACTGCAGTGGGTACCTGCTGGTCAATACACATTGGCTGATGATTATTGATATTGATCCCTTCAACGAGCTGATATCAATCAGATTGTCTGATACATTAAAGAGTGTACCACTCTTATGAATTTGTTACAAACTCTGAAGCTACCTCAGATCTTTGCTAAAACTACAGTAAAACTATGATATAACAGGAGTTAAGGAGAGATGTTGGTTCTTTGCAGATGCCCATTCCATTCATTTGAGTCGTGCTGTCAGTAGTAGATTTTGTGGTTTCTATATGAACAATTAGGCTGTAAGAACTGGAAGCTAAAGTTCTTAATGAGGGTGAGACAAACAACAGCAGCAGCGACAGTCACAGCATAAATGTATTTACTTTCATCATACTGATGCTGTACCCTTATTTAAGATACCACCGGAGTCTGCTATTGTATGTAAAAACCCACTAGCAGCAAATATATCAGCGCAGTTTTACAGATCTAGATGAACACACCTGGGGGCACTTAAGACTTAGCCTTTCAAAGACCTCAAACATTCATTTAAAAATTTAGCAAGGTTTGCCAAGGTAGTATTTCTTACTGTTCTGGTTGTGGTTATGTTATGAGATTCATGAACAGGTTTTATGATCAATAGTTACTTTAACCTGAGCTAAAAGGGTCACAATGTGATCAGATTGTTATAATCATAGAATAACAATGGCAATGTTAAATATAATTAAGCATGATTAGGTATAATGAAAATCTAACTAGCAGTGATGTAGCGAGAGGCAGTTAAAACATCCTAAACTAGGAAACAGGGCACGATTCCGGGTGATTTAGGAGGGCAGATGCTTGAATCCAAAGCTCATGATCACACGTAGCTTCCCCATATCAGGAAAGTACATTGCCTTCTGTTTTAGAGTGCAATTGCTTTATGCGGATGGGCGCAGATGGTGATAAAGAGTGAAATATTGCCCCCAGTACGATATCTAAACCACTCAATGCATTTTCCATGATAACAGAATATAGAAGTACATTGCCTTGTGAGTAGCAAAATTTCTTAAACTAATGGTAACTTTTTTGTACTTTTTAACTGTAACCCTCACTACAGTATAAATAATATACTTGTTAATAACTGATAATGTCTGATAAAGGTATAGAAAACTTATTTTGTTCAAAACTATATATATATATATATATATATATATATATATATATATATATATATACACACACACACACACACACACACACACACATACACTAATGGTTTATTTAACATTAATTATTTTATGTTGATGTGTGCCTGAGAGGAACACTTCGCTGCATTTCAAACACAGTTTCTAAAAGATGGTGCATAATGAAAAGACACATAAGTTAAATGCGATAAAAGCTTTGGCTTTGCCTACCAAACTAGAATAGCGTTAGTATATTAAATGCAATTTCTAGTTTATATTAAATGCAGTTTCTTGAATAAAATGTCTTTCTTTATACAAGCATGTATGTAAAGTCAGTGAAGGGCAAGTCATTTACAAAGGGCACACAGTATATGTGAATTAAGAGTGCCTAACATTCTCTATTAAGGTTTGTTGGAACTGGCTTTTCAGTTCCTTGTAACAAGGTGCTGAAAAGCTGATGTAACATGTCAAAGTGATATGTGAATTTAACTGCATTACTGAGAAAATATGTTATGTCCTGTACTTCCTGAATCCTGAGGGAGAAGACGTTAGTTTCTCCATGGCAGCCACCCACTTCTTTGCGTTGTCACAGTTGCTTTAACTTGTCAACAAGTAATGGAGTGCAGACAAGTTGCTGAATACCTTTTGCATAGGGCCTAAGTTCCCATAATCAATGCTAACCATTTTTACAAGAAGGCGGTGAATAGGAAAAATGGAATCACTTGCCATCTGTCAACAAACATTATCAGTTTACTTCTTTCTCTCTGATGGAAAATATAATTTCTATGTATCTTTGCATTCATATATATATATATGGCCCCCACAGAGCCCTGATCTCAACATCATCGAGTCTGTCTGGGATTACATGAAGAGAGAGAAGCAACTGAGGCTGCCTAAATCCACAGAAGAACTGTGGTTAGCTCTCCAAGATGTTTGGGCCAACCTACCTGCCGAGTTCCTTCAAAAACTGTGTGCAAGTGTACCTAGAAGAATTGATGCTGTTTTGAAGGCAAAGGGTGGTCACACCAAATATGGATTTGATGTAGATTTTTTTTAGACTTTGCATTTTGTTAATTGATAATATAATCTATTAACATGTCTATTTTTGAAAGCATTCTTACTTTACAGCATTTTTTCACACCTGCCTAAAACTTTATATATATATATATATAAACATTGTGTGTACAAAACATTAGGAACACCTGATCTTTCCATGAAATAGAGTGATGAAGTGAATCCAGGTGAAAGCTATGATCATTTATTGATGTAACCTGTTAAATCCATTTTTATTTTACTTACAAAAATAAATAAAATATTCAAACAAAAATATACACTTGCTCACAGAGCACAAAAAATAAAGGTTCAAACAAAAATAAATCTTGAACACAAAACACTCAGGTCTGGCTGGACAGTAGCTTTCACGGCACTTCTGAGTTTTACTTTTGCTTTAAATCTCCTCTCGCTCACTCTCCTCCGTACACCCACCTCGAGCAGGGAGAGGTGCAGACTTAAATACCATGGTCGAGGGGTTTAACTAGTTTAACTAGAATCCAGTAATTATTCTATTATCCATCTGTAGGATGAGATGGAACGAGCTATTCGGAGCTATTCAGGCCACCCCTCTAAACTTAATTGCCGGATAAGAAGGACACTTCTTAGAGAAGCTACTGTGAGGCCAACTGTGACTCTGAAAGAGTTACAGAAGTCAGTGGCTGTGATGGACAATGATGTTCATGTATCAACACTCTCCAAAGCATTCCACAAAAAAGGGCCTTTATGGGAGAATGGCAAGGAAGAAGCCCTAGCTGAAAAAAAACCATATCCTTGCCTGCAAAGAGTTTGCAAAATGTCACCTAGAAGCTACTTCAGTTATGTGGCAGAATGTCTTGTGGTCTGATGAGACTAAAGTGGAAACACTGCACACCAGCCAAGTAACACCATCCCCACAGTAAAGTATGGGGGTGGTAGCATCATGTTATGGGAATGCTTTTCAGCATCAGGGATTGGAAATATTGTCAGGATTGATGGGAGGATGAATGGCACACAATATAAAGAAATCCTGGATAAAAACCTGTGCCACTCTGTCTTTCAACAGGACAATGATCCAAAGCACACTGCCAGAGCAACACTGGAGTGGCTTAAAATGAAGAAAATAGATATCCTTGAGTGGC
Source organism: Polyodon spathula (assembly GCF_017654505.1). Lineage (NCBI taxonomy): Eukaryota > Metazoa > Chordata > Actinopteri > Acipenseriformes > Polyodontidae > Polyodon > Polyodon spathula. The sequence goes on from NC_054544.1 coordinate 32,432,309, forward strand.
CCAGTCAGAGTCCTGACCTTAATCCCATCAAAAATCTGTAACAAGACCTCAAAATTGCTGTCCATCACCGTTCCCCGACTAACTTGACACGGCTTGAGCAATTTTGCAAGGAGGAATGAGCAAATATTGCTCCGTCACGGTGTCCAAAGTTAATAGAGACTTATCCGAAAAGACTACTGGCTGTAATAGCTGCCAGAGGTGTTTCAACCAAGTGTTGACCCAGGGGGATGAATACTTAAAAAATGATGACATTTCAGTTTTTCAATTTTTATTATTTTATTTTTTACTATGTTCTTTCTTTTTGGGGGGGGGGATCTGTGAAGAAGAATGTGTGACTCACAAATAAAAATTCCCAATCTAATGCACCAAAATCCCAGGCTGTGAGACTCTTAAATGTGGAAAAAGGGATGGGGGCCGAATACTTTTTCAAGGCACTTTGTGTGTGTGTGTGTGTGTGTGTGTGTGTGTGTGTGTGTGTGTGTGTGTGTATATATATATATATATATATATATATATATATATATATATATATATATATATATATATATATATATATATCGTAGTCCCGTAGGCATATTGAACTTTATTACATTTTAGGTTGACCCTTTAAGGTACACAAAGAATTGAATGGTTGTTCAAATGGTTTCTTCTTAATACACATTTGAGTGTGACTCAAGCATCATAAGGAAACTGACAATTTGGACGACCAGATCCAACCTGCCAATACATTTTAAACCCTTTTTTTGCACCTCATTACAAAAAATAAGAAAGTCTGCATCATTTTATTTGTGGGACACATATACATCCCTTGTACCTTAAAAGGTTTAACTACTGTATGAATGCACTATTTTATTGTTCTAAATTGTCTTCGGTTTTAACGCATGGTGAAATAAATAAAGCATTTATTTTTAAGAAATGACAGAATGTGTAATTGAGTAGAAAAAAACAAAAATGCAGGTATCGCTGAAGTTTTTCATCTGTCTTTTGAAATCCATATTCCTTTTGCAATGTATAGCTTCATTTGATATTTAACCTATATTGGTTATATATTATCAGTGACTTCTCTATTCTGTTTGTTTAGCAGCAAAATCTGGGAGCTTCTAAAAACAAAGCAGTCATCGTCACCATAAAGATAAGACACACATGGTTATTCCATGTTAGAATAATTTGCTAAAAATGGACTTGAATCACTTAAATTGCTACAGAGATATAAAATCAATGATACATTATGTGGTTAGCACTGACACATGTGAATGTACAATAGGAGATAAATAATTTGCAGTTTTTCAGTAAGTACTGTACATACATCAGCAATTCAAGTTAAATCAATGAAGAAATGTAAAATAACTGAACCGCCAACCCCCTCTCCTTTGATTAATGATTAAAAAAAAAAAAACATCACATTGCTCACAACGTTTTATAGCTGTCAAACAGTTACAAAGGCTCGGACACATTGCTGACTCAATATTTAAAAAGTTACTGGTCCCATTATCTATTTCCTCTTAACCAGCCCCCCCCCCCAAAAAGAAAGGATATAAAAACCTATCATAGCAGATAACCTGGTGCTCTTTACAGCAATTGCAAACCATGTTTGAATTACATGACGTATATATATATTGACGCAATGCACCTAGAACGTATATGTTGAAAGGGCTTTGCTTCAAGATTGTATCTTGCCTAGGTTTTGACATTGTAATGAAGTGGTTTCCAACAGTTGCCTTGAATCTAGTATTCTGCTTCATTGCATATTGCAACACCACTTCCTCTAAATTGAAAACCACACTCGGTAGATTCATATGACCTCAAACATTACATTTTAGAAGCCTTGGTAGGACTGAAAGTAATCGGTTGACCCTCTGTGTCACCCTGATCTGAGAGTCTTTATTATGTACAGATGTGCTTCTTTGTAATATTTCAATAAAACAGGACTGTTGTGTATGGTACAAGTCAAGACATAAATATGTGTTTTGTAGTCTGAAATAACAGGGAACACCAAAAGCAGATTGTAAAAAAAAAAAAAAAAATTATTGAAATGAAAAAATACCTTAATGATTCATACATACTGTATTCATGATTTGATACAAAGAATGAGTTATTATTATTAAATACATAAAAGCAAACTTACAGTACACCGGCATTGGTAAGAATGCCTAACAGAGTTATTTAAAGTGCTCCCCCGTTAGAAAAGTGGACCTTTTTACCACAGAACTAGTTACAGTGGCTCTCAAAAGTATTCACCTCCCTTGGACTTTTCCACATTTTATTGTGTTACAACATGTGATACTTCTAAAATGTCATAAATCATGTAATAAAATATTGCAGCGTTTGAAAATTGTAGTATTATTAATAAAGATCACCCTTGTATAAAGGCCACCCTCTTTTAAGCGGCGCAGTAATTTTGATCAATTTAAAATAAACGCTGTGGAGCCAAATTGAAGTAATACGGTATATATATATATATATATATATATATATATATATATATATATATACACACAGTACTATGTATATAGAACTCGCGCAAAACTTAGTAGAATTATATGTTTCAGAGAAGGGAAAAAAACTAATTTGGTTAAAAGTTAATAACAGAAGAAAACACACCATTAAAAATATGAAACCTTGATAGCAAGTATTCTTGCCATGTACATTTATCCAACAGTGGTCAAGTCTTTGCTCACTCATTGAATGTTTTTTGCTATACCCATTCAGAACCATCATGTTTCCTCTGTGTGCATTAGTACAACATGCATGTTGGCTACAATGACTGTAAGAGCTATACAACCTTGTAACTGTATTCATAACTGTATTGTGAACTGCATGTCTGTGGATTCCTTGATTTTCCCATCAGGAATTATTTGCCTGAGTACAATCTCCCGGTGCAAATCTATATTGCCATGCATTTTAAATTCTATTTAATGTTGACGTGTTAAAATACATTCCCAAAGCGTTATCTCAGCTACATTGAACTGGATATACTTAATTGCATAATTGGAGTGCAAGCTGCATTGCAAATGAAGAATTATGTCAGTAAACACTCAATTAGGGCTTAAATGGAGGGTGAATAATACAACTTACATGGCATGACTCAAGATATCTGACTTTCATTTGTCCAGATATTAAACATGACAACCTTTATGATATAATTGAGAGCAGGAGTTATTAAACTGTACTGTTTGTGTTCTGCCTTATATAGAGACTGAAAGTGTTACAGGGATAGAATTAGGGGACAAAATGGAGCCGCCTTATACAGAGGATCTCAAAAGTATTCACCCCCCTTGGACTTTTCCACATTTTATTGTGTTACAACATGGAATCAAAATAGATTTAATTAGGAGTTTTTGCCACTGATCAACACAAAAAAAGTCCATAATGTCAAACTGATCAATAAAATCTACAAATTGTTCTAAATTAATTACAAATACAAAACAGAAAATAACTGATTGCACCTTTGGCAGAAATTACAGCCATGAGTCTATTTGGATAAGTCTCTACCAGTTTTGCACAACAGGACACTGCAATTTTTAAACATTCTTCTTTGTAAAATTGCTCAAGCTCCGTCAAGTTGGATGGGGAACTTTGGTGAACAGCAATTTTCAACTCTTTCCACATATTCTCAATTGGATTGAGGTCCAGGCTTTGACTGGGCCACTCCAGTGTGGCTTTGGCTGTATGTTTGGGATCACTGTCCTACTGGAAGATAAATCTTCTCCCAAGTCCCAGGTCTCTTGCACTCTTAAGAAGGTTTCCCTCCAGGATTTCTCTGTACTTTGCTGCATCCATTTTGCCCTCTAACTTCACAAGCTTTCCAGGCCCTGACGAAGAGAAGCAAGCCCATAGCATGATACTGCCACAACCATGCTACACAGTAGGGGTGGTGTTCTCAGGATGATGTGCGGAATTAGGCTTGCGCCAAACATAGCACTTAGTATTGAGGCAAAAATGCTCTATTTTGGTCTCATCAGACCATAGAATCTTCTTCCACCTAGTCTCAGTCTCCCACATGCCTTCTGGCAAACTAGCTGAGATTTTATGTGAGTTTTTTTCAGCAATGGCTTTCTTTTTGCCACTCACCCATAAAGGCCAGTTTTGTGAAGCACCCAGGCTATTGTTGCCATGTGCACGTGACTCCCAGCTCAGCCTTGGAAGATTGTAACTCCTTTAGAGTTGCCATTGGCCTCTTGGTGACCTACATGACTAGTGCCCTTCTGGCCCAGATACTCAGTTTTTGAGGACGGCCTGTTCTAGACAGATTCACAGTTGTGCCATATTCTCTCCATTTCTTAATAATGGACTTTAGATATTCAATGCCTTGGAAATGTTTTCATATCCTTTTGAAGAACCTTATTCCGGATTTGCTTTGTACGTTCCTTCATCTTCATGATGTGGTTTTTGTTAGGAAATGGATGTATTAAAGGATGTATCACAGAACTGCTCTGTCATGCACAGGAGGTGCCACTGGTGTCCTGCTAAGACTGTCTCATACAAACTTGATGTAATCTGTCATTTTGGCTGCTGCTAAGTGAGGCAGAACATTTATTTGGTGTCAGTTTGCTTGAGCAATTCTTTTTTAAGAATTCAATTTTCCAATTCAATACAAAGTATGGTGTAACAGGTTATCCTGTGCCCCTGGATGTATTTTATTTATTTTATATAGTTTAAGTTATGTAGCACGGGTAATTTAAAATGTGTATTTGTATTTGGGCATGTGTGTGTCACAAAATAGTTCATGTGCAGACTGGGCTACGGCCAGATTGATTGATTAACAATCATGTCCTGGCACAGCTGCATAAAAGTAGCACACATTTCTCACTTTTTGTTTTTTTGGGTGTTCAGTGTGTTGAGAACGGGAGAGAGAGAGATGGGAGAAATAAAGCTAAAATATAAAACAATTGCTGCTTGTGCTGGAATGACCAGCACAGTACTTGTTTTGGGGTTTGGTATGTTTGTCTGTCTATTTTGGCCATAATGCCATTTTCTTTGTGAAAGTCTTTTGTTGTGTTTCAACCTTTTTTCTTTAATTATTTGCAATAGATCCACTCACCAGCATATTGACTCTCAATACTGTGCCCTGCATTTCATGGTCTGACATCACCCGCAAGCCATCTTGCCATATATGCTAACGATTAAAGATTTAATTAACTTAATAAAAAAAAATGGGAATGTACATGTTAAGAACATTTAAACAACCATACAAAATTAAAAACACATACATATGCTACATTTTGCTCCTTTGCAGGATCTAATTTAACTATTTCAGTTTAACTGTAGTGCTTTTTTTTTTTCAAAGAGAAGCCATTAGGAGGCAGTGTGGTCCAGTGGTTAAAGTCCAGGGGCTTGTAACTAGAAGGTTGCCAGTTCAAATCCCGCCTCTGCTACTGACCAACTTGCTGTGTGACCCTGAGCAAGTCATTTAATCTCCTTGTGCTGCAGATGAGATGTTAAATCAATGTCCTATTGTAAGTGACACTGCATATAATGCACAGCTCACAGCCTACCTCTGTGATAGTGGTCCACTCTGAAAGGTGCTGTATACATACATATTATTATTATTACACAACCCCCCTTGCAGGGAAACAGAGAACCAATGAAATCAAAGTTCCTTCAGTCATAAAACCATAAGACCCTAACATGACAACAAATTACTGCAGTGTGGAAGTACACAGTGAAAAATATAAATTTTCCCAAAGCAGCTCATAGAAGCGTTGTATCAATCGAAACCCTTTGACCTCAGGTGAGGTTTTTTTAGCAGACAGCTCCATAATGCTCCTAAGGATATTTGTAATGCAAGATTGTCCTGACTGAAAAATAATAATAATAATAATAATAATAATAATAATAATAATAAATATATACCACTGAAGTGCTTGCACAGCAAGCTGCCCGAACAGTAATCTATTATTTTCCAACGTAAAGTGCTATGCTGCTAATTTAATTAACTGAATTGGATTAGAGTTCCTTTCTTTGTCAGTAGTGAACCTCTTTCGATTGCCCTATGAACCCAAATTGAGTTTTAATTAGGATTTTCTCATTTCACATTATTGTGTACTATTTTAAGATAAGTTTTATAGTAATTGCGAGCTGCCATTAAATCATCACTTCACTGCTCACAGCCTTTCTTTTTCACCTTTACTGCAGAGGCAGGAGTAATTCTGGAAATCAATAGGCAATATAACAGCTCAGCTGGGATTCATTAGAACATGTGTGGGCATTGCTCTTGGACTCGACTAGAGAACTGGTGTTATACGGGCAATGAAAAACTGGTAGCTGGTGTTAACTTGTAAGAAATTGTGAAATGTATTTATTCTATTAATTTGTATGTCTCTCCCCCTATTTCGTATATATTTTATTTATTTATGTATTTATTTGTTCAAGTCATTAAATTAGCTTAATCAAACAAGTGCTGCAAGAGAGGTGAGTCATTTATCAAATCACTAGGTATGTGGAGAGACATTTCAGCAGCTTCTCTCACTCTGCCTGACTTTCAAAGGACACCTGGTACAGTATATAAAGGGTTATATAGGCCAGAGCCCTATTGGAAGTTTGTCAAGGTAAAGGTATTAATACACAAGATATGGTCATCAACATTTGCTACTCTGGATAGATTCAATTGATTTGGAACAATATCAAATCATTATTTTGATGTATCTTTATTGCACATAATAATCTATTTAATGTTATTGTATTACATTATTACATGTTTGCAATCATATCTCTCTAGAATAGGGATCTCCAACACTGGTCCTGGACAGCCCCAATCCTGCAGGTTATCTAGGTGCCTTTACATTATCACTGGCTAAAGATCTGGAACACCTGCTAATCTTGACTGATTAAGCCAATAATTGGTACAATTAAGTTACTGAGAGCTCAGTTGAAATGAAAACCAGAAGACCCTGTAGTTCTCCAAATCCAGGGTTGGAGACCACTGCTCTAGAATAACAGTTTCTATGTGTTTGGTCAAACATAGCTGTATAGTCCATTATAGTTATTTTGCACTGTTGGTTAATATATTTATTCATTGAGAAGTGTGGTACTAATCTTAGGAAACCACTTAATAATCAATTGCAAATGCTTTGAGCTGATGTACAGTATATGTATATGTTTCAAATTATTATTTAGCCAATGAATTCTAACTTAGAATGGGAGAGTATCTGTAATAAGAAAGCATTCCTCTATTTCTTCTAGTTGTAACTAGATGACCTTATGTGTAATAACTGTATTACTACAGTGTAGTTACAGCGCATATAGAGAGCAGTTGATTAACTGTTTTAAACTTTGTATTTACAGGATGTGCCATCACTTATCTACTGTGTCTAAACAAACATAACATAATACAAGGCCACTTGATTATTACAGTGACAAAACAATTATCAATGGGAGATCTATGCCATTCAAGCAGAGGAATATTGTAAACCAACGGTTCCCAAATTGTGGACACAATCCCGGTTGGGTCACGGGAGACATTCTATGTTGCCCTTGCTTCTATTTTATAGCTCCCATGCTGCTATTTTATTGATTACTGGCTCATTCACAGTAAAATAACACTAGAATATGTTTAATTGAAAAACAATAATAATTTTAAAAAATCAGTTTTTTGACTGATTAAAAAGTGATTCATGTTCAGGTATTTATGAATGGGAATAATAAGAGACATGCACTTTCTTGTTTGAAGACCAAGAAAAATAACTGCATTTCTAAAATGTTCAATTATATACTAATTTAAAGGTTTGATAAAAAAAAAAAAAAAAAAAAAAAAATTTGTTTAGTTTTTGCAATTTATATAATTTACTAAAATTAAAGTGTTTAATTTTTTTTTTTTTTCACTCAGTGCATATTCTATATGATTTCTATCTTTCACAATATGTATTCAAGAATAAAGGACAGTTTATATTTGGTTTATTTATAATGTTACAGGTTTAAACATAAGCAATGTTTTCAATTTGCCATTTTCCCAAGAAGTGCTAATAGTGGGCTGCAGTGCCTAATGCATCTGAACAAGTGGGCCTCAGGTAAAAAGAAAGAATTTCTGGGAACCCCTGTTCTAAACTGTTTGACATGAGCAGCTGAATAGAAAGTCATTGCTTGTCTCTCTCACTGCTGGGCGTGAAAGGCGTGAAAAATTTGATTGAAGCTCTTGAGGCAATCACACGCTATGGTGCTGAAATAGGAATCCCAACTGATTTCAAGGACACCATCTATCAAGTGGTGTGGTATGTGTAAAAAAAAATAAAAAGTGTCCATATTAAGAAGTTAATGCAATAACACTTGTAGATGACAGCTATTTGATCTGCCCTCTGTGATCCAGTCATGCAATGTGCTTTAATCTGTATGTATAGCAATTTAGTATGCATTAATCTGCATGATCATTCATAGAGTGCAGTGTGTGTTTGTAAATATCAGGTTATTCTAGCAGGTAAAGCACAGTAGGATCCTGTACAGTGTGTGTGCCATTAGTATCGGGTTGAATATTACAGCTAATGTCAAACTGTCCACCCTCATCCTTCGCAATGCTGCTGGAACTGATTAAAGAGAAAGAAAGCATCTGTCTATTCATCCATCAATCCACAAGACATCATTAGTGTTGTGACCTTGAACAAAATCAGTGCAGCTCTGTGGCTTGCCTGGTTGCAGGCAACTATTCAAGATCCCAAAAAATGTTTATTAACCACCTGTACTCTCAAATCCATTACCAGCGCTACACAGAGAAATACCTGCTTTAGGCTGTCGTGCCCAAAACAAACAGATTCTTTATTACAGCATTTGAAATCGAGATTTTCAATTGATTGACTGGTTACAAATGTATAAACATTTCAAAAGCTGCAGTGTCCATCATACCACAATCATTTTCAGTTCGAGATTTTTTTTTTATATATATATATATATATATATATATATATATATATATATATATATATATATATATATATACACATACACACACACACACACACACATTAGCGGTCAAAAGTTTTAGAATGCCTCAATTTTGCCAGTTTTTATTGAAATTTACGCAGTTTAATGTCTCAATGTACTCTGAAATTAAAGCATAGAACAAATAAATAATTGGAGATAAAAAAAATCATGGAATCGTTTTGTTTAACAAAATTTAATCTAAATTTTTGACGCAAAGTAGCCACCTTTTGCAGATATAATAGCTGAACACACTCGTGGCATTCTTTCTACAATGGAAATCAAATATTGTTTGGAAAGTTCTTCCCAACACTGTTGCAGAAGTTCCCACAAATGTGTTGCACTTGTAGGTTGCTTCGCTTTCACCCTTCTGTCCAGTTCATCCCAAACCAGCTCGATGGGGTTTAAGTCTGGAGACTGTGCTGGCCATTCCATGATTTGAAGCCTACCGTCTTGTTCTTTTCTTCTAAGGTAGTTCTGACATAGCCTGGAGGTATGTTTTGGGTCACTATCTTGCTGTAGGAAGAACCCCTGACCAACTAGACGTATACCAGAGGGTATTGCATGGCGCTGCAAAATGCTGGGGTAGCCATTTTGGTTCAGGGTGCCACGTCACTGACTCTGGATCCAGCAAAAGAGCCCCAGACCATCACGCATCCTCCTCCATGTTTGACAGTTGGTGTCACACACCGAGGAACCATCCTTTCGCCTACTCAATAGTGTACAAAAACCCTGAGTGATGAACCGAAGATTTCAAATTTTGATTCATCGGTCCATAAGACCATTCCCGTCTTCAGTAGTCCACTGGCGGTGCTTCGTGGCCTAGGCAAGCCTCTTTTTCTTATTTTGCCATCTTAGCAATGGCTTTCTTACTGCCACTCGACCTGTCAAACCTGCAGCTCGAAGTCTTCTCTTCACAGTTGAAACTGAGACTTGCTTACTTCAACCAGTGTTAAGCTGTGCTTAAAGCTGTTGCCCTGTGAGCAACCTATCACGCAAGCTGTTACTCTCAGAAACTTGTCTTGTCTTGTCTGATTCTGTTGTGGCTTTGGGTCTGCCAGACTTCTTCCTGTCAGAGTTTCCTCCAGTTTCCAAGTGCCTTTTGATGGTGTAGGAAACTGTACTCACTGACACCTTGGCTTTCTTTGCAATTTCTCTAAAGGAAAGACCTACACTTTTAAGGGTTATAATGGTCTGTCTGTCTTCCTTTGTTAATTGCCTTTTTCTCACCATTATGATAGCAATATACTACTTCCTGCAGTACAATACTGTCCAAATAATGCTTAAGAGGGTGTAGTAACACAATCTGTTCCAATACTACTTTTATACAGACAGAGGGTTTGTAAGTAATCAACAAAAGTTGGAACACCTATAGGAATTGTTAGCATCAACTTTCAAGGCTTAATTTACTTCCATTGCTGCAGAACAGCTGTAAGTTGTTAACCCATTACTTGTTCCCTGAAAAAAGCCTTTTTATATAACTCTGAAATGTACATTATTTTTCAGTTTTTGGTAACCTAAACTTTTTTTTTAACCTCTAGCAGTTTACCGCTTACCTTTGTACCATTTCAGGTTATTCACTGGACTTGAACTGCTTAAATTTCAATAAAAACTGGAAAAATGGGGGTGTTCTAAAACTTTTGACTGGTAGTGTGTGTGTGTTTGTGTGTGTGTGTGTGTGTGTGTGTGTGTGTGTGTGTGTGTGTGTGTGTGTGTGTATATAATGGGAGTCAAGTGATTAAAAAAATTAATCACGATTAACCTTGAGATTAAAAAATTATAATTTCAGTTAATCTTGGTTTTAGTCACATGTTTAACCTAATTGACACAATTACTGCATCCATCACATTTAACTTTGTTTTATTATTATTATTATTATTATTATTATTATTATTATTATTATTATTATTATTATTATTATTATTATCCAAAAAACAACTCAGCATAAACACTATGTTTTCCTATTTCTGGATTCTCTTTATAGTTTTATATTTATTTACAATCCAGCATTGTTGTTAAATTGTTTGAACCAACTGCTAAATCACAATGGAGTCAGTTTATTACTCACCTTACTGCATTTAAAATGATCAGTTTCCTTTACTCATAAACTGATGTTTTTCATTGTTGCTTAACAATAATAATAATAATAATAATAATAATAATAATAATAATAATAATAATAATAATAATAATTTTAAATTATCTTTTATTAATAACTTGAAATTGCCTAAATAAAATGAAGCATTCAACAAGTAACGGTGATATCCTCCATAAATAATATAATTTAAACATAAATGTTAAAATTTTAAAGTGTCTTCAGTCGGTAGCTATCCAACAGCACTGATTATATTTATAGTATTGTACTTAACTTGATTCATGGGTTTGCTGCGATCCTGAATTTCTAAGAGTACACTGTCGAAACTGACGGGTTTCATTTCTTGCTGTATTGTTGATGTCTTCTGAGAAGTGGAAGCATGTTAAGCACGCAGGTGGTACAGCAGAATAAATGCACTTCTGTGATATTGGAACTCACTTTGACAGTAAATACAAATAACCCTCTTTCTATCCAATGAACCGTTTAAAAAAAAACCCTTCAGTTTGAGATTTGCTAAATAACGCAGTTCTGTGACAAATTTTATATTCAAACAATGACTACAAGCATTTAATCATGGCATGCACTACATTTAAAGAGTGCTGCAGGAAATTAATTATGGTATGCTAAGAGGGACAAGACAGGAGTGCGATTAATGTGCATTAAAAAATTAATCTTCCAAAAAATTAACGCGTTATCGCAGAAGTTAACTGTGATAAATTGACAGCCATGACAGCCATAATATATATATATATATATATATATATATATATATATATATATATATATATATATATGTGTGTGTGTGTGTGTGTGTGTGTGTGTGTGTGTGTGTGTGTGTGTATATAATTATTTGTTAGAATTAAACCTAGACTATTTAGATGGCTATTTGGTATGTTATGTCATTCTGAATACAGCAACAATGATGGTACTCTGTTGTGTACTGCACCGCTAATGAGGTACTGTAGCTTGAATTGGAAGACCGATGCACACTGTGACATTCCTGCTTACTGTTTGAGTTAAGCTCTGTGTTAAGATGATTTTTTTCAGATTCAGTTTGAGTTAACTGGATTTTCTGTATTGTGATGGGGTGATTCACAAGACAACCCCACGCCGAACACAGTAATATTTTGGGGTTCAAAATATTTTTAATTAACCCCAAACTGATGTGGTAGATGGGGGCATATCCTAACATCTATACTGTATACAGTATATAAAGCACATATTCAAAAAAAGCAGACCCATTTGATTACTGTTTGGCCTCAGTTTAAATGCCAGCAGGGTCGCAGCAAGTCAGTAATTAGTGGAAGCCTCTGGTTGAACAATAGATGAAAGTACGTAGGTGTTTGATTTCATGCTTTGAGGGAAGTAAACAACATAGGAAGGGTAAGATTACTAATATTAAGAGTTTTTAACCTACTTGCATGCTTGTTATTAAATGTGAGGTCTATGTGGTGTATTGGAAGTGAACCACACTTAAGATTTATGGAATTATTGCATTAACTGTAACTCCATTAAGTAATAGTATACTTTTTAGCACAGGTTTATACAAGTATACTGCAGTCTGTATGCATGCTATATTGTATATTGTAAGGGGTCCTACACCTTTAAGTATTCTGTAAAGAGGATGTCTTGCAGCTGAGCAGTATAATTATCGCTTATTAAAAGCAGTAAGACAAGTAGAAATGACATCGATCCTTAAGACATGATTAAATAAACAGTTTCGATTCAGCTGGAAATCAGGACATAAAAGGTTTAACAAAGGCAAATTAAAGCAATATGACGCTTTTTTGTCTTGTATATGTCTTATAAAATCTTAACTGGTTTGGAATCTGTCGAATTTAACAAGAATTTACCAATGCAAAAAATTGTGTGCAAAATAAATGTGGTGATGACTATTACGAAATGGTAACTACGGTGAAGCTGAATGTAATAAAAGTATAGTTTTTCAAAGTGTATCTCAATAATAGAATCATTTAAAAAATACAGTATGATTGACAAGGCACAGTGTTTACTGTCTATGTTTCATTGACTGTTTTTTGAAGTTATTTATCTATTACATTTTATTTTACTCCGAACTTTGATGTTTGACTGTTGTAAAAATTATGTTTTTCTGTTTCTTTGGGGGATGGGGGGACGGACATAGGTGTGCTTATTTTCCAGTAGTCTTAAAAGCACAGAATTCTGGCACTTTCAAATATTGTGTGGCACCACCCGAGGTACCCCCATTCGCAAATTCCAATGAGCTACCAGACGACTTCAGTTAACATTGATGTTGATGCAGCAGGCCCTTAATAGAACACTGGGCAATAAACCTCAGGAACATGGCAAGAAACTAATTAGCAGGGACAGAAAGGCTTGGAGTTTCACAGAATGGGGTCCTTCAGAAAATTGCCTCCTGAGAATAAGGATTGCAATTTAAATGTAAAAGTTAAATGGGGTGGTGAGCATCAGCTTTTGTATTTCAGTTCTTATTTCCGAAGAATAGACAAGAAATTTGGAAACATTTTGGATTTTGGAAACATAATTTTTACATGAAATTAATTACTACTGATACTTTCCAAAGTCTATGTACACTGATTAGACTGAAGTAGTAACTAGAACTTACATAGGTATAATTGTATTGTTACTGCATGCACATTATTATTATTATTATTATTATTATTATTTATTATTATTATTATTATTATTATTAAATAGGCATACCTGTACAATTTGCATGTGTATCAAAAGAAGAATGACGTTTTAGAAGTTGTCTACCTTTGTATTAGCACTTTAGACAGTGCTTACTGTAAGACTACATGCGTATATGAATTTCAGTTCTTGGGCGTTTTTTTTTTCCAGCAGCCTTTTTTTTAAGTAAATAGCCTGGCTCCAATTATTCCACCCACATCTCTCATATTCCAATGAATATTAACTTTCAAAAATGAAATATCGGATTCTACTGAACTGTGACCCTCAGATTTGCATGAAGCACATTATATTTGAAGATACGATTTACTTGCTGTTAATTAATTTATTCGCTTTTAGCTTATAACTATTGTAGGTTTCCAATGGCAAGGTCTGTTTTGTTAATAATGTGATAATTATCCACATACTTTCACAAGGAGGATGGTGTGACATTCCCACAGAAAGGGAACTGGCTTCACCCCCTTTATAAATAGAATGCCTGTCTGACTCAGGAAGGCCATTACTTCATCATGCAAGGCTGGTTAGGGCAGATTGCCAAGGTTTGTCGGATGTTTTCTGGCATAGTAAATAAACATGTACATTGTATAACTAAGGTCACATCAATGTAAATAGGTACAAACATAACAGGAACTTCGCAATGTATATTTTCCACGGTTTATCTTCAAGGACAAACAGGGGTCTGGTTAAATGCTCTAAACACTGGTGGATGCTGTAAATAAATCACTATTGAAAGGAAGTATCAGTTAAAGGACCCCATTGCAGCTTATGACCACTATCTGTGGAACTCAGTTCCCAAGTACAGTATATTTGAGATTTACTCTACAAGACAGTAGTTGGTCATCAACATTTACTCAGGTTTGAATTAGCCTTTAACCTAAATCATTCAGTGTTGTCCACTAAAAATAGACCATGTATCTATATTATATTGCTGTCTTCTATTATGACATCACCACATGACAGTGTTAAGAGAAATAGATTAGAATATTAGAAGTGAAAAATGTTGATCTTTAACAACACCCTTCTCCCTCATGTGTAGTTTGTTAATGTTGTTTGTTCCAGGATTTGTCATTGTGACAAATATGCATGCATGTATATGTAGATTAGCCTACATATTAGGCAGTGCAGCTACATCAGTAATCTCAGTTACTGTGCTATGCTGCCTTACGACTAGAATTTGCACTTGATTCATTTACAACCTGGGAACAAGAGAAATAAATTAAGTTGATATTTCTAGAAAGGTTTGGAGTTCCTAGGCTGACCGATTTGGTTTGTCAGGCTGTTCTACACAAATGACAGGTGTAACATTTTATAGGACAGATTAACTGTTCTGCAGTCTGTTTACAATTAATACACAGCTTTTACTGTACACATACAGTGTACGCAAGTGTGATTTTATACACAGCTTATGTCTGTTGCTTATCTGGCATAAAGAAAGTGTGAGAACAAACTGCAATCACCATTTAATACAACTATAAACATATCAAAAGGGTAATATAAGTATAAATTACTGGAAGTGTTATTAAAAGCTGTTTTTGTGTTAAAGTAATCATGATAATAGATTTGAAGAGAATAGATTTGATACTATGTATTGGATTAACTGCTATACAATCACTAGTATTCAAGACCTCGAAAATCTGTACATTTCTTATTTAAGAAGAATAGACAAGAAATTTGGAAACATTTTGGATTTTGGAAACATAATGTGAGCCTACTAGACCCTATTTTGAAAGAGTGCAAAGAACACCCCACTTTGTTTATGAAGGAATAAAACCATTTTAATGTCATGAAACTTGAAACCACCAAAAACATGAATATGATATTTAAAACCAGCATGTTTTATAATATTGATGTTTGACTTCACTGTATCCTAGCAAACAGAATAGATCACAAGGCAAGCTCACAGCAACCTTCTGAAAGGCATTGCTACAAAATAAGTGTGAGAAGCATTTCACCAGGATTCAACAATGACTAAAACTAATTAAAACTCAATTTCTGAAATACTCTTAGTTGGCATGCCACATACTTATACAAATCTGCTTTAACACAGAGCAAGTTCTGGTGTTAGACTATAACTTGTATTTCCTTCACAGCAATAACAGAAAAAAAAAAAACTTGTTGCAATTGATTTATAAAGATAAAAGTGTAAATAGGTTACAAAGCAATAATGTGCATTTAATGTAGCTTTAATTATTCCTTTAATGTTTGCCCACGGCATTGTCAAATTTCATTACAGTGACAGTGTGGCACTGGTTGTAGTCATCAAGCAAGTGTTATCTAAGGGTTTTCTATTTTTAGTTTGATGTAGTTTGATCCTGAATTATTGGAGCACAGTGTCCAATCATGTTATGTCAGTGCAGTTTAATAGATCAAGACAGAGTAGGTCAAACATACCATAATGATTTTTTTAAGCGTAAGAGCAACACAGATCATCAAAAGTCTTCTTTTCCTTTCATTGATAATCACAAAACCATATCCTCCATTTTATAACACCAGAAAAACACCCATTGAAGTTGTAAAACTAGAAATATAACAAGAATTAAACTGTATGACTCTTTGATATTCTTAACTTGAATTCCAGTTGTGTAACATTCACAGATGTTTTAACTCTTTTCAGAAAAATAAATGGTGTTTAATAACACAGGTTACAGAGTTTATGCAACCTACAACTATGGCCAAAAGTTTTGCATCACCTTGAATTTTAGGATTGAGACATAATTTTAAATGCAAAACCTTTGGCCATAGCTGTATGTACTGTTAGGATAAGCCATAGCTGGCTTTTGTTGGAATGAATTTACATGGATTTCATCAACCGGTGATGGTCAGGGGTAATCCTGGGATAACCAAGGAGACTCACCAATTGGTAGGTGTTTGATGATCTCTCCTGCGAGAGATCTCCCAAAGTCATGTCTCGAAATTGCTTAATAAAAAAAGCTTATGTAGGCAGGGTATCAGCTGATCAAAATCAACCACTAGTTTTGAGTTGGTGATCCACCCCTTGGTCATAGGGGGTGCATCCAGTTCGTAGACGCATAATACCTCACTTACGTACAATATTTCTCAGGTATATATATATATATATATATAATATATAGATATATATATAATATATATATATATATATATATATATTATAGCAGTATTACACCACAATAGTATTACAATCGAGTCCTTTTGATGTTACAACTTGGAAATTCATTCTTACACTAGTCAGGAGAGCACATCAAGTATTTCTATTTGCAAGATTTATTTTTTAATTAACCAGTACATTGTGACATTCCCCTTTCGAGTTAATATAGGGCAATTAAGCTCATTAGCAAATGGAATTTCCCTATAGTTACTATAACTCTGTCACTAATTACCCCAAGTAATCTGACTTGTGGAGTGCAAACCTGAATCCCCTTTGTGTTAAATGGGGTAAGCTGAGACTCCATCAACCTATATGATTATTAAATTCTCATTTATGAATGTAAATAAGAATACTTTTAATATGTTCTTCTATCTTGCTCACTGCTTCTTACTCTACAGCTGCAACCCTTTTTTTTTTTTTTTTTTTTAATTGATTAATTCTGAATTAAAAAGTAACTAATTTGCATTGGTAACTAATTTTTTTAATTTACACAACCATTGATGTCCTTGAATTTAATTTTGAATATAATTAATTGTTAATATGTATACATATAGTAATTGCCTTATAATTAATCTTATTTATTTAATACGTACTTTAAATTAAAATAGATTACCATGCAACTTTATAAACAACCCTGCCCTTTCAATTAATGTATTTAAGTGTGCACTTGTGAAAAGCTGGTCTGTGCAGCTATGCTTTCTTGGAGTTGGTGTCCCAACGCAGCTGTGTCACTGTTGAAAGATGACATGTTGTTTTGTAATGCTTTTTCTATTTTATCTGTTGCTGTAATTTGTCTTTATTTTCTTTTTCTTCTATTTGTATTTTGTAAGTTCTCAAAGTAAAGGCAGGCTTTACAACAAATGCAATCTACAGTGCTCTTTTTTTTTTTATTCCAGGGCTGTGTAAAGTACATGCAGAATTTAATGTCACCATTGTCCAAACTGTATTTTGTGGTTAATTTCCTCTCATACTGTATACTGTACAGTGCATATCACACTCAGTGCAGTCTACTCAACTGTTACTAAAAATAATTTTACAAAACATTTCATTATTTTAATTAAATCTGGCCAAATTACATCATAGGAGCCATTTTAAATCTCAGAAAAGAAATACAATAAAACACCCTTAGGAGTTGTCACCTGAATGGTGTATACATAGCCTAAGCCTTTTTTTAAATTTGTAAACACTGTATTCAGAACAGTGTATAATGAAACCTGGATCTTCTGCATGATTCAGTCCGGTGAGCTGAGGGTAGTGGCTCACCTCGGAATAGGAAACAAGAAACAGCAAAACGGAAAGAAGTCTCTCTTAGCCTCAAGCATCTTGATGCTTAATGCTTAATGTATATGAACTATACATCTGCAGAGGACATCATTTCATTTGTTTCCCATCATCTTCAGTTATATCTGCAGGCAGCTACAATCCTGTCCCAGTTTAGACTGTAGCAGATTTCAGACTGTCATCACTGGAAAACTGCTTCATCACTATTTCAATAAAGTTGATAGGCCGTAAGATTGATGACAGAGGGCGATATCTGTCAATGGTTTTCTAAACCATTGTGACTGGTGTTAATACTAGACCCAGACAAGAGCAACCGTAGAGACTGTCTGGCTGCCTGTTATTTTCTCCCTGCCCAGTTTTATTGCTCTGCAATGGGTGTTTCTTATTATTGGATTTCTTAATCCCAAACTGATCTCAATGCTTTTATTTTATAAAGTAATCCTGTATGTTGTCTGTAGCGTGCCTATCTTGTATAAGAACTTCATTTCCATGCAGTTTGGGCAGGAGAGAGGTTATGGCTGCTCAAACTGTGCAAAATTACATCTCTTATAATAAACTTGTACTCACGAACTGCATGAAAACATAAAAAGCGCCTTTGCTGTTTATTACCTTTTGAATTGTGGTGTGTGTTCTATGCGCCGGGTGGCATCTGTACACAAGATCCGATCCAGTGGAAGTTGAACAAACCCACTACTTTGATGTGGTTGATTTCTTATGCTTGAATATAACAACAGTATACATGTATATTTCACTACATAAAGTACAGTTAGGATACTGTAAGATTCAGCATGGCATATTATTAATGGAACTAATTATCATACTAATTTTGTATACTGAATTGTTATACATGTTTCCTGTTGATTTATATATATATATATATATATATATATATATATATAATATATATATATATATATATATATATATATATATATATATGCATATATATAATCTTAATTACTATCTTCCCTGTACTGCCCAGTACTCATTTGTGTTTAGCAATAGTTGGAAAGTGTATTGACAGCTTTAATAAAATTTAAAAAAAGAAAAACATATTGCTTTTATTTTCTTTGTAATATATTGCGAATGGTAATTTTTGTAAGTCTGTTGCTAGCTTTCTCCATTCATATTCAGTTGGAATAAAAATAGTTTTTTTTTTTTTTTTTCTAAGCCTACATGACTATAAAGATGTTTCTTATAAGATTTTGAATGAACCTATATGTGGGTGCTTTGTATTAAAAGAGCTCCGTTACTACATGTGTAGATGAGTTAAAAGCAATACAAAACAAAATAAATGAAAAACAGGATATAGCCTTTGGTCTTTGAAATCCTTTCATGAGTAACACCATCAGTTGGAGCTGCACTTCTGGTACATTTTTCTCTTTCTCACAGAGAAAGCAAAAATGGCCATTTGAAAATATTTAAAAATAACAAAGACATTCATAGGGCACCTGTTGAGTTAAGTCAAGCTCTCTCACAAAAGAAAAAAATACTCTTACTAGCAATAATTCCATTGTGAAATATGAGTAGGAATTAATCTTCTTTAGTTTTCATAATCTCTAAGCTACCGGTATTAGAAAAGAGAAATATACATTATAAAAAAGATCATCCGAGGTACACAAATCTACAGACGTAATGAACATTTATTTTTCTTAGACTGTAAAAAACACCCCAAAAATGAACAACAAAAAAGGACTATTAACAAAACATCAGTGTGTAGTTAACAGAGATGTGATGGATATAAAATATGCAAAACAAGTGCTTCATAAAAATATGATGTGTAATCCAGACAAAGCAATGAACTGTCTAAGGGTTAATGTAACAAGGTTTGTGGATATAGCTTGCTCCTCTTCTTTAGAATCTGGGTTCACATGCATTTGTCAAGAATAATAAGTGACGCAAGTAATTACAAAGGTGCATACTAGTTCCTACTGTGTTCAAATAATAAACAATTAAACTGATGAATCAGAGAAGACGAACATGGATGAAGAGTATTTTAAGGACATGAAGAAAGGAGTCGTGTCTAAGGTCACTCCATTATAAGTTCTCGAGATAATTTTTTCTAAACCTTTATTGTAAATAATTTTGAAAGTAAAAGTGAGACGAAAAAAAAAAGCAACTCTGTGCAGAAAGCGTTATAATGAGAAACTTCTGTTTGGCACGCTCATTAAAATTCACATTTCAACACCGATTAGTCCTCAATTCAATCAAACAAATCTTGAAGAAAACGCGCATCTTACAGGGCCATATTTAACTTGCATTGCTCCCGAAGAAGATGAATCACAGAAAGCTAACACTGCTTATGTTTTCTGAGCGTAGCTAATTGCATTACAGCTTTTGAAAGATGGGCACTAAGAGTTAGAATTGGTTTAATATTTTTTACTAGTGTTGTTGTTTTTATGTTACAGCCTTCATCTCTTTATTGATTGCAGTCAGTATTTATTGAATGCAAGAAAATTGAATTAGATGCAAACACATATTGACTGTAGGTAAATTAATCAGGTTGGAATGTATTATGCTCCTTTCGTGCCTCCCTGACACTTATGCTGCCTACTGTGCCAGATAATAAACATCCAGCATGGTTTGATGCCTCAACCCTGTTTGATATTAGGTGTCTTTGTTATTTGTATCTGTAGAAATGCCAACACATTCTAAAAAGTCTAAGAATTGTTGCTGCTTTTTGCTAATATTTAAAGTGGTTATAGACTATTTATGTTTATTCTAGAATCTTTGGATAATGCATCATTTTCAGTGAGATTTTGGAGAAGGTGTTCTGCATAACTACTTTGCTGCATGTTATGGGGCACCAGTGAAAAAGAGGCATGCTTCTCATAGTGAAGATGTTAGAATCAATAGCACTGGCAGAAAGCTTTTAAAAAAAAAAAAAAAACTACATCTGGAAGACATAGGCCAAATTTGATGCCAGTGAAAATTAGTTATTGATAAAAGAAGTCTTGAAAAAATAAGGGAGCATAATTTGGCATGTTTTCTAGCTCTGCCAATGAAGCTATCGGCATGCGACAACTTAAAAAATGTATTTCCTGAGGGCTTGGCACAGGGACAGGGCTGTAGGTCAAAGGCATTAGTACGATAAACATGCTGCTATTGAAAGGCAACTGAACTCCAACATGTTGCCAATGAATCAGGGAGAGGGCCCCTGTTTCAAAGGTTGGTGCGAGATACTGTTTAAGACTAAAGTAACAACAGCTACAAAACACTTTTTTTTTACTGACTTACTGAGTTAAACACGTTTTTGAAATTACAGACAAGGTTACATTAAAATTTAAATGTTTTTACATTACATATCAGTGTTACAGTATTTTTCGTATACATTTGCTGTATTAAGGTATTGATTATTTAATTTTTGTATAAAGCAGGGAATTCCAAAAATGTTGTTAAATTAGTATAATATGACTCGAAGGGCACAAACAGAATGTCCATATTCAAAAGTTAGATACAACAAGAATTATTTGAGTCATAAGTAGCTTCAGACAAGCAACATGATAAACTTTCTGATACATGTAGTTTTATGTCAGGTTGTAAATTTTTGAGAAATTGCAAATGCACTCCATTTAAAAAGGCATCCTACCCACCTGCAGGGAAGGTTGGTAACATGCCTGCTGTATGATAAATTGTGTTTGTGTAGTAAGTGCAAGGCAAATCAGCCGCTGAAAACCCTCAAACACCAAGATCAGTTGATCAATCTCTTTCAAAGAGTTGTGGCATTGTGTTTTGCACATAAACATAATTTATCACCTGCAAAAAAATAAATAAAAAAAATAAATTCTCTTACTATGTGATCTATGGGCTGCCCAAATCTAATTTACAAATAAATTGTGATGACAACAAAGAAAAATATAACTGTTTGATATCTCCTGCAGGAAAATTAGCAGACATGATGGCTTTTTAAAAAATGGTACCACATGACAGTAAAAGACAAACTTACTTTTAAATAGAGTGATTACATTTGCAAACGTATGGTAAAATACAAATACTAAGTTTAAGCTTCTTCTAATTCTTCTAATGAGAAATCTTTAGATTTCTCATTAGTTAATGTTTCATGTCTTTTTTTTGCAGATACAATTCATACACATCATAGGCTATGCAAAGATAAAGCAACACAACATCTAGTTTGAATATTCCTCAAAATGCAATACTGGTACAATAAACTTAGTTGGTTTCATGTTTTAAATATGCTAAAAGACCTATTAATCACTGTACATGATGTGTCCCAATGCATGTTAAATGTCCAAATGTTTAAATCTTAGTGTGGAGTCGACAACAGCTGTGCAGACCTAGGTTGAACAGACTTGTGCAACAATATTATTGGTTCTTTTAAGACTTAAGATCTGTATGCATTGGTATTTGGCAGGAAAAATAAAGGTTTATATTACTTCTGTAGGATATTACTATCACACAATTTGTTGTTCATGTTAGTTTCTTACTTTTTGGGTGTTTTTATTTTTTGTGTGTTCATAATTACAGGGCAGGATATTGTTTTGTATCAATTGAGTTGCAGTTTCAAACAAAGGATTGAAGTCTTGCTTAAACATTGAAATAGGCACCAGACTGGACTTGTCAATAATGTAGCTACAGCAGTATAAGGATATGTGTAATCATACGTTTTCATGGGGGAAAAAAATAAACCTGCATCATAGTCAAAAATCATCATTGGTTAAACACTAGCTCATTGTAATTAAATCTCTTATCTGAAACTGTTGGATTATGACCAATGAGTTGCAAGGGGTAGGAATGGGTTTATGTTGGTTTGTAGTCTAATACAATGTTATCTGCATTGAGCAACAATGTGTTTGGGTTTTCACGCCAGGGGGCTTCCCAGTGGCTTGTGCTGCTCCCTCCGGAGGTGGCTCCTCCGGCCCTGCCATCAGGGAGGTTGATTAAAGAAACTTTAGTCTCAAGAGTTGTTATCTCCTCTTGGCATGAGCAGAGGTTCCTTGGTATTTTCTAATTGTTTTCCATATCTCTACCCTATTTCCCTGCATTGATCAAATGATGATCGTTGGTGTGACTTGCTGATCTAAGATAGTAGCATATTGCAGCTGATTAAGAACAGACATACAGTATGCCACTTCTTGGCTATAGATCTGTTTTTCCCATTTCACTTTATCTAAAGCACATCTTAAGAAACAGCAGCACGTGTGGAATTATCCAGTATAAAGCAAATTCGTACCTGTATTTTTGACAGGTAGATCTAGTTGCTTTTTTTTCACGAACCTCCTTTGTGGAGGAACAGTTTTGAATTCCAACAGGGAGATTATATATATATATATATATATATATATATATATATATATATATATATATATATATATATATATATATATATATAATGTTCATTAAATTGTTACAGTGCATGTTATTAAAGATTAAGAAGCGCAGAGGGCATTGATTTTAATATGAAAGAGTACTTTAAGATTGTAATTGGCTGCAATCTCCTACTTCCACAATTTCTCTTGTGCTCCCTGAGGCCACAATCGGTCTGAGGAGTAATTCTTGTCAGTCCTCGGAATCAGTAATTTATTATGGTACAGTACGTGGTTTAACTAGGTTCAATTTAGACTTCTTGAAGGTATCTGATATTATTCCCCTCTGGCATGGAGCATACATTCTACAAGCCAGATTCTACAAACTGTGCATGCACCTTTAAAAGCCTTGGTCCCATCATTGCTTGACTTTGAAAGTCGTGTTTGTGATGGAATGGACAGCTACAGTTTTGCTTAATATCTGCTTTCTACATATAGTTGAAGCTGTCAAATAGCCCAATTACTGTACTGCAAGTACAGAGCATGGAGCTGCTGGTGTGACTGGACTACTGGCAGATAACATCTAGCATGTCAAATGTATTACTTTAAGGGATCTTAATCTTGATACCAATGTACTGTTATTGATACTAAACATTAGAAAATAATGGAAGACTTCTCTTAATAGAACATTCGAGATGACCAGGTAGTTCAAGATTAGTGCTAGTCGAGTACTGGTACAAATATATTTTAACCTAACGTATGTGAATGCTTCTTTATATGATTGGCTGGTGAGGTTCTTCATGTCACTGATGATTAATGTTTTTGGACTATGGCTAATCTTAACAGCTTTCACAGCCAGTTGCAAACATTCAACATCTTCAGCCCTCTGTATATTGACATAATGGTGATCATGTTCTTGATTTTTCTAGCATCTTGTGAATACTTAACCCAGAATTGTACTTTTAGGTCAGAACTGGATTTTTTAATATGTATAGATTTTGTCAAAAAATAAATACACATGATGGTCAAAACTGTATCAAACAGGGCAAAGGAATTTCATTACAATAACTGTGTACAGACAGTGTGGAACAAGCACACTCCTTCCCTAAACTGTGTTTTACAACAGTGTGGGTGACTGAAGATAGAAAACCTTTTCTGGAAATACTGTATCAAACTGTTCTGGTTGTTTCCAGTGTTTCAAATTAAACACTCCAATAACATTAATTATTTCAACATTTACCTTTTGGTAGCGTACAAACTATATCATTTGAATTTCTTAACAAAAAAAAAAAGGGTGAACCTGAATATTGATATTGATAATAAAAAAAAATAATAATAATAAATGTATTTGCGCTATCAACTGCCACTTTAAATCTACCTTATGAGCTACAGTATTGAGTGGGTTTTATATTTTAAACTGAGGCTATTCTTCTGGTGCTTTACATTGTTGTCAATCAGAAGCTAATCATGTACTGCAATACAGTGAATTATCAGCACTATCTTGAAGCAAGTGCAAAGCACATTTTTTGAGAGGAATAATACGTTAAAAAAAAAAAAAAGAAAAAAAAAAGTATAATGATATAAAATGAGCAAAAACAACCTTGTTACCAGAAGGAGAAGTTTACTGTTCTGAGTAGTTTCTTACTACTTTCATACTGTTCAAACTTTAATCCATTCAAAACTATTGCTTCTGCACTTTATTCAATTAGAAGCCCCAAATATTAAATCATGGATATAGCATTTTGTACATGGTAATGGTATAGCATTGCTTATAATATTGTGATGGCATAAGTAGCCTGCATTCACAGATGCGTAAAATTCCAGTTTTATGGTATTTGAAGGATATCGAAAAATCGGACTCATTGTTGTAGAGTACACTTCCCTTCTGTTAATATTATTTGTGGTGCAAAGCTCATTTTACATGCAACAACCTGAAGACTAAATACAATTCAAAAGATATCTTAACCTACCCTGTGGGTTAAATCCTTTCTATTTTGTAGGAGTGAAACATATTTCACTAAAACTTTAATAAACTGCCTTTTACGCAAAAATAGAAGGGGTATAGCCATATTGTGAATGTTTCCTTTTCTCTTTTATGACATTTTTATAAAGTTTAACTTGCTTAACCTCTCAGTATTATAAAAACATCACAGAGTGAAAACAGTAAGGAAGCTTGGGTATAAAACATGTTTATTATAAATATTCACGTTTTAACAGTTTTTTTTATTCATCAAATGCACCTTTAAACAACTGAACATGTTTTATTTAAATGTACTGTATTGTAAAACTTTTCAAACTGCATAATTCATAAAAAAATGTGACACCTCTCCTTTGCCAGCGTATAAAATTATATAAATTACAGAGTAAACAGATTTCTTAGTTAACAATGTGGTTTCATCTGTCAAAATAATAAATGTGAGTATTAGGTATGAAATATAGCACAAAATATTTAAACCAGTAACGTCATTAATACTACTCAGTATATTTTGAAATAAATAGCAAAATAACAGGCACAACAAATGATCAGAATAACAAACATTTACCACTGGGCAGTATTAGCATGTTCGAACGCAACAAAAAGGGTGACTTTTGTCTACAGTAAATGAAATGAAACACTTACATGCTAACAGCATTACATTTTAATAGTGATCTGACGGTGATATTTGAAGATCAATTTTGTACAATTGGTACCTAGTTCCCTTTTCTTGCCAGGGAAGTGACATAGCATTCTGCTTGTCTCTCAGATGGTCATCATCTGTGTGACCTTCAGCATCCCAGCTTCTAAAATATGAATGCACAGACCGAGATTTAATAACATGCCTGAAAGAACTTAAAAAACAACGTTCTCGAATAAAACATGAAATGCTACAAACCACTTTCTCTACACTACAGGAATTAGAAAATAAGAAGTGAGGCTCAAAATAAAACCACAACATCAGTTATACTTGATCAAACTCTAAATGTAACATATAAATGTAAGCAGAATCATATTGTCTATATTGTTAGTAGAACTTGTTTCAAGAGACTATGTTCAGCATGTTCAAATTGAGAATTGTTACCACCCCTGCTGCAGTGATGATTACTGCATAATTACAACCTGACATCAGTATTTTACCAGCTCAAAGCCCTTCTATGAAATCCCATTAAAATATAGCCAACTCTTCCAAAAACAAATTTAGCAAAATAAGGTCAGAAATGCTGGAATGTATGTAGGAATCAAAACCAACCTACATTACCACATTTATAAACAGAAAAAGGGCTTTGAGTGTCCCAGATCACCATTCAATCCACTACATATTTTGACGCTTTCTTATCAAGGATATAATATATTAACCCTTTGCAGTCCATTTATTCAGCACCTGTCAGGCGCGTCAGGTCACAAGAGCCGTTTATTTTACATGTGCTGTTTAAAAGTAATTTTATTCACAGTAAAACAGGTTTAAAAGGCATTGCATATCAAAAGAACTCTCCAGCCCTGCCCCACTCCTTGTTCACTGTATTTATCACATCTATTCACAGTAGTTACACTGATAAATTATCTCCTGATCACTCGATTTATCAACAAACTCCTCAATAATGTTATCCAAGTTATTATTTTGTTACTAAAAAGCTTGGCAAAGCGTTAGATGCAGAAGCAGCTATCTTGTTTGTTTATGTCCGTGTTATGTCTGTGGTGAAGGGACTATGGGCCCGGTCTTCGATCTTTGCGCAACCCCCTCGCTAAATTTGTGCCTCACAAAAAAATAGTGCTTTGGCACAAAATTAGAGATATTCCAAAACGGCACAAAGCAGTTGCAAGACATTGGAATATAGCAGTTTTTTGAGCAATTTGCAAATTTTTGTTTGTGCCTCGCAAAACCGTCTGCGCATTCACTACCAATATAGCAACTGCACACAACAGCCAATTTGTTGTCATTAGTAATGAGATTACCCTGACAAGCTGCTATCATTGGTGTCGCCAAAGTATGTACCGATATGACAACAGATGATACCACACAATATGTCGTGCACGCATACATACGGACCATTCAAACACACAATTGGCTCCATAGATAGGCACCGAGTTTTCAAATTAATGGACTGATAACGTCACTGTTTTATTGAACGCAGACAGTATTGTATCACAAGGAAATACTATATAGGTTTCTTTAAAGGCTAGCTAATCCGACATAGCTGTCTGTTTTTGAAGAAAAATTTAAAAAAGGCTTTGGATACTGTCTTTTTTTTTCCTAAATTATTTTTTTTAATATAAGTCGTGCTATGACAAAGTCTACTGTGGTAGTGCACACTCTGATCTGTAAATGTAACAAGTTCATTCACCTGCAAAGTAAACATCAATCAAGCATTTATATACACAATACATAGAGATGCATTATGTTATTCATTCTACTTACCCATTTGAACATCATGATTAAACCCAGTTTATAAGGTTTTGAGTGTCGTCGGAATGGATTTTTTTCGTTATGACATTTTTTTCTTTAAGAATAATAATTAATTCTAAATACGCCCCTATAATGTTAATTGTAGCCTACTATAATTTCTCAATAAATTAACAGTCTCTGTACAATTAGGAACATCGACATTCAGCAAACTGGACAGCTGCATAAATGGCCAGAAATTACTATTAAAAGAACTGTTTGTCCCGCCTCAGCTTTCGCCTATTTCAAATTTGATTGCGCTATGTGCATATTGAATGTCTACCTAGAATACATTTGCATCTCATGTTTCTATTCACCAATGCATTATCATATGCTAATAGGACTGTACTAAAGGAACAGAAGGAAGGCAGTGTGCTAGACAGAGGTGAGTGTATGTTTCCACACTTGTCTGTTGTTATAAACGTCACTATGATATGAACATGTTATATATGTTATGGAAACAAAAAAAGAGGCTTATTGCTTGTATGTTTTTGCCGCAAATTGATTATGGTGATGCAGTATATGGGTTTGCATCACCATCAACTTTAGGTAAACTTGACTCGCTATATAATGCAGCATTGAGGTACAATACAAATACAAGATTTAATACTCATCATTGTATATTAAACGATTTGGTAGGCTGGACTTTGGCTTTACGCAGGTTGAAGCACTGGTATATTCTGGTATATAAGGCTATTCAATGTAAATTATATGAACATACTTATTTAAATGAATACCTTATAGCTTCTCATAGTAACCATAGCCTCTCATTCTTTTTTGCATTTTTTAATTTCAAATGTGCGTACTGAGGTTGGTAAAGAATTCTTTGCTTATTATGCCCCATGGTCCTGGAATGAGTTCCAGTCCCAAACTATAGCAGCAGACCCAGATATCTTTATTGCAATTTAAGAGTGAACTGCATTATTTCGTGATTGAGAGTTGTAATTGTTTTAAATAGTTGACTACTTTTGTGTATTTTGATTATTGTTTTAAATGTCCAGGATGTATTTTTATGTGAACATATATATATATATATATATATATATATATATATATATATATATATATATTCTGCACAGTGCAGAATGGATTGTGATGTGCAAAATGACATTTCGAATATGGCAACTTGGCACAATTTCGGCCCAGCGGCCATTTGCAACGCGCATACCCCTCTGCGCAGTGTGCAAATCTTTCGATTCAGGCCCAATGATTCTCTATGAATCTGTTTACAAGCACTGTTACAAACAATAACAGCTCAGCAGGAAACTAACAGGGTTCAGCTATCGGCTCAACAGGATACGATAGCTGCACCCCGTTAGTAGTCTGCAACTACAGCATGAAACCAACTGAGCAATCCTGGAGGAACAGAGACTCTCTACTCAGCAACTGCGAGAGATTCTCCAGGAGCTGGAGGCCCAGATAGAAACTGCACCACTAGGCACTAACGCGGCTCAACAGGTCAATCATTTTTTTACAAAAAATGACTCCCGAGGATGATGGGGAGGCCTTCCTACTGACTTTCGAGAGGACCGCCAAGCGTGAGAAATAGTCGAGGGAAAAGTGGGCTGGTCTGATCATCCCATACCTTGCCAGGAACTCCCAGAAAGCTTACCATGACCTGGAGCTGGATGAAGCTCAGGATTACAAAAAGCTGAAGGGGGACTGGGAGCATCTCCCACCATGAGGGCACACCACTTCCACCAGTGGAGACATACCACAGGACAACCACCCTGAACCCAGATGTTTTTGCAGCTATTGGCCTTAGCTTTGCAACACTCCAATAGTATATCTTCTCTAATACAGATGCTATCAGCTGCTTAGAACATATGAATTGTATATTTAAATAAAACTGTTCACCCTGTGAGATGAACAGTACTTAACATAATAAATCATTTACGTCAATCATTAATTTCAAAGAAAGCACTCTGACCATCAGGATACCAGCAATGTTAAGACTTGCCTCTGCTTCCTCCATTACTAAACCACATTAAACACTGCAAATGCTGCAGTGATCATTCTCTTCGTGGTCACAGTTTCTTATAACTAATTTCTTGTCATCTTCAGATTATTGCCAAAATTACTCTTACCATGCTTTGGGAATGTTGCTATTTGTTAAATATGTGGCACCAATAACTCTCTATTCTTTGTCTACTAGTTAACTACCACTTACAGCAGTCTGTTATGTAAGATAACTAATGCACTTTTAAATTGGGTATTATCACTATTTTAAATGGATAGATGCATTATCACTGTAAATGAATTTATTTCTTAAGCATAGGCATGCAGAAGTAGATTATGCTATGATTAAATACTTATAAAAATAAACACATTTTGGAAAGAGTTAAGTCCCATAAAGAAGTAGGACTGTTATCAGGATAAAAAAAAAAAAAAAAAAACTTTACATACTTTAAAAACACATTCACTTTTTTTTTTAAATCCTTCAAAATTACATATCTTTACAAAATTATGATTTAAAACAAATTACCTTCTTGATTTCTAAGCATTTTAAATTCCTCTTCCAAGCATGTTAAGGCACAATTATCAGCCTCATTTTCCAGGTTTGGATCATCATTCTCAGTTGAGTTAATGGATTCAATTTCCATAATTTCAACTGTAGCTCTGGACAGTGGCCATGCATGAGCACTGACTGGCCTAGTAGATACAGTACCTTTTGCCATAAAGAAGATCATGTTTTATTCTCAGCTGCAGAGTTAAATGATGTGTGTACAGAAATAGGTCTTGGCAAGTAAATTAGAATTATAAATGGATGAAAACTATTCCAATTCAAAACTTATGAGTGTATGTGGACGGAGTAAGCTATTTAAAGTTCTCACAATCCAATCTGTGATTCTTTCTAGCTTATTGTGGAGAACATAATTGGTTACATTTTATTTTAAAGCCTGCTGTTTCTGATCACGTGTAATATTCCTCAGAAATGACAATGGGAATATTTTTCAAGCAAAACAAATGGTCCCACATTTAGGATGCCACACACACACACACACACACACACACACACACACACACACACACACACACACATATATATATATATATATATATATATATATATATATATATATATATATAATATATATATATATATATATATTTTATATATATATATGTTGCTCATATAAAAAAATATTTATATATATATTATATTTTTGTTGATGAACGAGTATTTTTTTTTAAATATATTATTACTGCAGTTTAAAGTTTGGTAAGTTTTGGCAGGTTTTTCTAATTTGCTCTACTCCCCAGGCTTAAGCATATATTTACAGTATATTTTCAGACTTGTTTGTGGAATTAATATAAAACTGCACTGACAGTACTACCTCAGGGAAGTTTTGAATGATTTGCATGATTTGAGAACTTGAAAATTGAATTAAACCACTATGGCACAGTGAGTAACTTTATAAACTTAATGCACTCTGAAACAAAAAACAAATATAGTTACAGCATACATTTTTTTACCTCTAGCTATGAAAAAAATGAATAGCTTACCAGATGATGCATGACACTACATTAGATGAGGTGATTCTACCAGAGGTGATTTGTTGCCCAAGGCTGCTTGGAGGTCTGCTTCGAGCACTGACAATTACACTGCTGACAACCAACTCCTCAGCATATTAAATTAAACTGCTGCCTGGTCTCTATTATACATGAATAAACAAATGGCATTCGAAAGAAAAGAATACACCATTTGAATGGGTATTAGATTACACCACTTGAAATATGAACATATTGTATGAATTCGTTTAACAAAAATGGTGCAAATTGCATTGCCATACATAACTTAATTATGTGTTCTCTAATATTTATTTATTGATTGCTTTATTTATTTACTTTGGTTAAAGATTTTGGCTTAATTTATCAATGACTCTCAATAGACTGAAGATATAAGGTCAGACTAATTTATGTTGAACAATTTCTCATTTTTAAAGTAATTGTAGCTCATTAAATTCCATACATCTTCCTTATTTGCACTTCCATTAGTTACACTCGTCACAAATGGGCATTTTTGAAAGAAACACGTTATATTAATCATTAATTTTCATTTTGTATTTCTATTGTTAGCCTTGTTTTTGCGTTTCATGTAATGGATCAGATCTTGTGGCTGCTATTGCTAAAATGTTAATGCCTTTATAAAGTACACTAGGGGGGGGGGGGGGGGGGGGGGGGGGGGGGGTGGCAACAGTTGCCTTTTGCTTGGTCAACCTTAAGGCTACAGTACCTCTAGCAGGTGATGGGTTAGTATTTTTCTACATGAATGAATCTCAGTAACGTGCAAAGTTATTGCCATTTCCCCAATTCTTGCATTCTGATTCCATCATATAAAAGTTACCTTAATCTATTTAATGGGTTAAATATGTAAGCAGCTCTCCTTTTGGACGAGCAACAGTAGAGTCGATCTCTTAATTACACTAAATAAAAATATAAACGCAACATGAGCTGAAATAAAAGATCCCAGAAATTTTCCATACACACAAAAAGCTTATTTCTCTCAAATTTTGTGCACAAATTTGTTTATATCCCTGTTAGTGAGCATTTCTCCTTTGCCAAGATAATTTATCCACCTGACAGGTGTGGCATATCAAGAAGCTGATTAAACAGCATGATCATTACACTGGTGCACCTTGTGCTGAGGACAATAAAAGGCCACTATAAAATGTGCAGTTTTGTCACACAACACAATGCCACAGATGTCTCAAGTTTTGAGGGAGTGTGCAATTGGCATGCTGACTGCAAGAATGTCCACCAGAGCTGTTGCCAGAGAACTGAATGTTCATTTCTCTACCATAAGCCGCCTCCAACATCATTTCAGAGAATTTGGTAGTACGTCCAACCGGCCTCACAACCGCAGACCACGTGTAACCACGCCAGCCCAGGACCTCCACATCCAGCTTCTTTACCTGTGGGATCGTTTGAGACCAGCCACTCAGACAGCTAATGAAACTGTGGGTTTGCACAACCGAAGAATTTCTGCACTAACTGTCAGAAACCGTCTCAGGGAAGCTCATCTGCCTGCTCGTTGTCCTCACCAAGGTCTTGACCTGACTGCAGTTTGGCGTCGTAACCGACTTCAGTGGGCAAATGCTCACCTTTGATGGCCACTAGCATGCTGGAAAAGTGTGCTCTTCACGGATGAATCCCGGTTACAACTGTACCGGGTAGACAGCAGACAGCGTGTATAGCGTCTTGTGGGCAAGCGGTTTGCTGATGTCAATGTTATGAACAGAGTGCCCCATGGTGGCGGTGGGGTTATGGTATGGGCAGGCATAAGCTACGGACAATGAACACAATTGCATTTTATCGATGGCAATTTGAATGCACAGAGATATCGTGACAAGATCCTGAGGCCCATTGTCGTGCCATTCATCTGCCGCCATCAGCTCATGTTTCAGCATGATAATGCACAGCCCCATGTCACAAGGATCTGTACACAATTCCTGGAATCTGAAAATGTCCCAGTTCTTCCATGGCCTGAATACTCACCAGACATGTCACCAATTGAGCATGCTTGGGATGCTCTGGATCGACGTGTGCTACAGCGTGTTCCAGTTCCCGCCAATATAACTTTGCACAGTCATTGAAGAGGAGTGGGACAATATTCTACAGGACACAATCAACAGCTTGATCAACTCTATGCGAAGGAGATGTGTCGCGCTGCATGAGGCAAATGGTAGTCACACCAGATGCCGTTTTCTGATCCACGCCCCTACCTTTTTTTTTTAAGGTATCTGTGACCAACAGATGCATATCTGTATTCCCAGTCAAGTGAAATCCATAGATTAGGGTCTAATGAATTTATTTCAATTGGCTGATTTCCTTATATGAACTGTAACTCTGTTGCATGTTGCGTTTATATTTTTGTTCAGTGTAGTTATCCAATACAACAGCTGTGCAATGTCCTTCAGACACATAACTACCTTTGCACTTGCACCTGTTCATGTTTGACGGTGTGCTCTGAAGTAGAAATGAAAAGAGCAAGTGTGAAGAAATTGGTAGGACAAAGAGGTGATGCAGCATAGTAGAAGTTAGGAGGAGGAAAAAACTCAAACACAGGAACAGAATGGGGAGCCCTACCTCCTGGTTAACCCCACCTAAAGGTTAACATAACAAAAGAATGGCCTATTTTTTTAAAGTCCCATTTAATAACATGACGATAGGAAAGATTCTTGCCATTATTAAAGATTTGGAATAAAAAATACTTAAAAATGGAGCGACGTGATCAGATGCCGACATCAAGGCACATTGCTATCTGGAACAATGAAATCGGTCAAGGAGATAGAATGTACCTTGTGTTTTTAAGAAACAAAGCCATAATGTTCATGTTAAGAAGCACTATGTCTTCCATGGGCACAGGCTCCATATTTACAGGGTTATAAACATAAAATCCAGTGCATGGTGGGATAATGTCATATTAAGTCCCACGGTCCATTGCACTGCTAGGAACTGTAAACATTTTAATAGTGTTTGTACGCATTAAGCCTGACTAAACATGAAACGGTACTTTAGTGTGGACGCTATGAGCTGGATTAATTAAAACGCTTTTGAGTACGGTTCTCGAGATTGGTTTTGTAGTGTGAAAAATATTTCCTATCTTCAGTCCGCAAGTCCTGTTTATTTTCTTCATTTTGATAGGAGGTACGTTGAAGGAAAGGATCTGGACTGATGTGTGCAGGGTCCAGGCCTAGTGTAAAAATGCCATTTAGGGCAGTATAGTGGTCCACTTCCACAGGATGTCTTTGAGCAAGCTTATGCAGTGCCTACCAGGAAAAGAAAACAAACATCATCTACATTTCAGTGATTTATACACTAGCCCAAACCACAGATCTGCAGTCTGCAGTGCATGTAATAGAATAAAGTGAATAAAACAAAATACATACTTTATATTCAGGACTGAATTATACACCTATAAAGCAAGAAATGCCTAACATACAAGGATAGGAGTCTAGCGGACAGAAAAAAATATGAAAACATTTTCTGTGCTCCAATAGGTAATTTAAGACACTCAATAAACCATTTTGTGTTATTTATTCTTGCCTTGCAAGAGCTGCATTGTTACAGCAAGTTATGGCAAGTGTTACTTTCAAATTACATTTTTTGTTTGAATTGACTTGAGATTTCAAAGTAGACTGCACGGCAGTAAGAAAGGAAATAAGAAATTAAATTATTTAAATCTGAATTATATCTAATTAATAATTTTGTGCATCACTGAAAATGTGGAAAATGATATTGTGATATTTCATGCTCCTGGATGGTTCATTGTTCACTAATGAGTACCTTTCTCACTCATCTAACAAGATGACACTGGCGTGCCAAGTAACACTTAGAAATATCTGAATTGTGACCCATTCACTTTGCTGAATTGTCACATTTAGGCAATTATACTTTCTGCAGGAAAGGTTTAACAATTTGTCTTTGTAATTCCCTTGTGTGTCAATAAGCGAGCAAGCACATAAAAACCAAATATGTTTGTTTTTTTTTTTGTTTTTTTTTAATAAAAACTGAATCTGTCCTCAAGCTGTATAGAAACCAGATAGAGTGTGCCAAAGTCAAATATATTTTTAGCTGTTCTGCAGTTAGTAAATGACTGTTTCCACGTTCTTCTGTTTTAATGAGTTGTATATTTTACCATAGACGGCTTTAGAGAGGCCCACATCTGTGCTTTCTGTAGTACTGCCATTTGCCAGCTGGTTACTCCCTGGACCTTCATCTGCAGTGGAAGCTGCATCTTCCAGAGAAACATTTAATAACAGTGATGTCCTTTGAGGTGTATTATGAAATTTCAGCAGTTCACTAGTGGTTTGCTTTTCATTCTTTTGCCTTTGTTTTTGTTTTGGTCTCTGTGGAATGTTTTGGGCGATTCTTTCTAGTTTAGCAGAAACAGACAGAGAACATGAAAGATGCACATTTGTGCTTGATGTTTTTCCAGCTGTAGTATAAAAAAACACAGAAAAAATAAAATAGAATTAGATTTGTTGGATGAACAATTTATGTTTCTGCTTTCTGAAGGTATTAAACACATCTACAGAGGATTTCAAACTTGCACTGGAAAGTAAATGCAGTTGACATAACATTGTCCTAAGTACAGTCGGGAATGAAATCTGGCTCACTTTTGTGACTAATGCATTAGTGATGGGTATCCATGGCAGACTAATAACACAATCCAGATTGTATGTGACTAGCAAACAGTTTCAAGAGGAGATATTCATAAACTATTTGACAGTAGTTAGACAGCAAAGGGGCTCAAAAACGAATTTCTGTGTCTCATTGGGGCTCTACTAATACCAGTGAATGCCATAAAATAGTAAGTAATAGCAGTTAATGTTAGACTAAAGTTCTAATTAAAATGTAATTACAAATATTTAAATAATCATACTTATAATTCTGACTGGCATCACATTGTCTCATACAAGTACTGTATTTAAAAAAATCAATTGAGCTTTTTAAGTGCCTCATGCTATGTTCAAACCTTTTTTAAGCTGTAATTGCAGCTATACATTCTCTCGTACCTGAGAGTAGTCTCTGTTGGTTTGCCGAGGAGCTTGTCCTACTGCTTGATGAAAGTGTTTTTTCATCTTCAGATAATGTGGACATGAGGGAAGACATGCCAAGGTTCTTTGATTCCTGGACTGCTGACATTTCTGACCTTTTCTCAAAAGACAAATTCAGCTGTGTCAAGTAGGGATTTTCTCTCAATTGAGTCAGCTTTTTCTCCCTTGAAAAAATAAAAAATGAAAGGAATGCAATTGTATTGAAATGTTAAACAATAATCCTCAAAAATACCTATGTAAACAAACACAAATGTATATATGCTGATGTTTTGAATTGCATGGATTGTGTGCTAGCTCCATCAGCAAATAGCTGTCCAAATGAATGGTCCCTCAACTATCACATTGCTGTAGGAAGAGCTTTGCTTTGGTCGGTAATGAGTTAGCATAACGAAAGTGTTCTGCACAATGGAGTTTTTATTATTATTTTAAAATATATTTAACGTACTCTTCGATATCTGCTTCCTCTACCACATAGCTATTAGTATCCTTTAAGTGCTCTTTAACAACCTAAAGAGAAAAATATTGTTGTTTACATACATCCATACAGTACATATATATCATCCATACAGTACATATATATCATCCATACAGTACATATATATCATCCATACAGTAAACAAATATAGTATAACAAGGCTTATTTTTGAGCCAGCTCTTCTACCACATACAGTAGCTGTTAGTCTCCATGCAGTCCTTTCCCCCTAGGTAATGCTTGCGAGAAAGCCTGGAACATTTTTAGAAATGTTTTTATGAAATCTGGGGTGAGTGGCCTAAATGCCTTTCAATAAATGTACAGTTTAATTAAGATTGAAAAATGGATCTGTCAAAAATAAAATGTGTGTATTATGCGGTAACGCTATTTCAGTAGGGGGGGGGGGGTTAAATGAATTGACACTTTACAACATTTGAAACCTTTTAAAACAAGAAAAACCATACCTCGTCCAATTCTAAAACACTTAAGGATGATCCAGTCCTCTGATTATGCTGATGAAACTCTTCTACCGTAAAAAGAGCAGTGTAATATCTGTGTTCATCCATCTCTTCAGCTATGGCGTTTAAGGAAAGAGAGAATGCACATAACTATTATTATCACTTATTACTGCTGTTATTAGCAGCAGTGGTTTAACACTGTTGAAACAGAACTTTCTTCAAACAGTGTGCACCGACAGAAATACAGTACCTGCTGAAAAAAAGATGTTGAATCCTACAGGATTTTGATTACTACTTGAAGAGTGAGCAGGGTCCACTTACTGTATCATTGTATATTTAAGAAAATGGATCTAACCAGTCAAACTCAACCCTTCTTCATCCATCTGCATGTTCGACTCCATTAAGAGTATTTGAGGTGAAGATATCGATCTACACTGCTGTACAAGAGTTCTGGAAAGGAAATGCAACAGTTCAAAAACAATACTGGTTTAAAAGAGAATAAAAGAACAAATTAGATGATTTTTTTTTTTTTTTTTAACTCTAAGTAACACAATAAATAATTTAAAAGAGATTAACATCATCTGTCAGTTGCTTCGAATGACCTTGCTGGTCTTGTTGTTTTCAATTCACAAAATCAACGTGTGTGTTTTTAATGTATGATAAAGAGATTGTATCATATTGACCCTGTATGTCACTTCCTGTCACTTCCTCCACCAGTAAGTCTGAAGGGGAGTAATTTCTCTCAGTCTGTATTCCAAAGTAGTGCTGTTATGTTCAGTGCCAATTCAAACCTCACTGATAACTCACTTCCAACTGTCATGCCATAATTGGATTGTTCACAGCTGCTCAAAAACTACTCAGATGACAGCACAATGCCATGTTCTGAAAGGAAATGTAAATGCAATATTCCTGCTCTGCAGAGTCAAAACACCAACTGTAGATAACAAACCCTTCCTGGAACAATGATGCTAATCAAAACTTGAAAACCAACTATTCTATTGAACAGAAATTAACAGTAATTAGGTTAACTTCAGTAAAAGTAACCAGTAACTGGTACAAAATGTATCTGTACATCAAAAAACACAATGTGGGCTGTAACTATGGGAAAATGTATCACTGTTGGCAATTACAGGCATGAGGTTTTTTGCTTTGCCTTTTTATTTTCCCTTCTTTATTAGTCCTAGTTGTCCCCATGTTTGCACATAAACAAAATAGATGGTAAAGTAATGCAGGATAAACTATGTATAATAGAACTTAATGTTACCTTTGAAAGAGTCTTTGTCTCACAAAAAAAAAAAAAAGTCTGAGGGCTGGTCAATCTTACAAAAATACACAAAAAGACCGAAAAACATGTAATACAATCTTTAATATTTTATTTTACTTTTCTTTAAATGTCATACTGCTGTCATCCCTTTTTCTTTTTGAATTACACAGCAAGATTCCTTTTCCTGTGTGTGTAAAATACACACACACACACACACACACACACACACACACACATATATATATATATATATATATATATATATAAGAAAATATTATATAATTATGTATATATATTTTAATATATATATATTATAATTATTATAGTGTATGTAATATAGTGTGTGTTGTGGTGTGTGATAGGGTCATACAGTCAGTTTGTCTCACAAAAAAAAAAAAAAGTCTGAGGGCTGGTCAATCTTACAAAAATACACAAAAAGACCGAAAAACATGTAATACAATCTTTAATATTTTATTTTACTTTTCTTTAAATGTCATACTGCTGTCATCCCTTTTTCTTTTTATATACTGGTGGTGTGTTGGTTGGTGTGTGATATGTCATATCATAATATATATATATAACTATATTCTAGATATAATATCTATATATATAAGTCGAATAACTATCCATCCTACTACAGCTGATGTTGCAACACTCAAGCAATATATATTTCTGAAAGCTTATTTTGCTGATTCATTTCACATTATCTAGATATTCAGTTCTCTATCTGAACTCTAAACCCATACCACAATAAATATGTGGGCCTTGTTTTGGCAGTGCTTTTATAACAACTACAAAAAAGTGAAAGAAAATATGCTGAAATTAATTTTCCATACCTTCTATGCTTTTTTAATTGCAATCTCTCCATATAACTCAGACTGTGTTCACTGAACTCAATGTCAACTGATTTTCTTGCATGTGGCAGGTCTGTTTGAACTGCAGATATCCCGGCTGACACTGAAAAGAATTAAACATTTATAATTTAGATTCTTGATCTGGTTGACAAGATGAGCTGTTTATTGCAGTCCAGTGGGAGCCATGACAACAGATGTGAGAACTGACCAGACAACGAGACTTACACATGGACTGTGAATGTGACTGGCTGACAATACCAAAGTTGGTTATATGACAGGAAAACTGGAAGTAGAAAACAAGGAGAACTGTGAAAATGTACAGCTTGTCAATTGTCCTGGTTGTGTCAATAAAGCCTGCGGAGCAATTCAACCCAATGAAGAATGTAAAAAGCAGATGAGACTTTCTTTTCTTAATGTACTTTACTATAGCAATCACCCCTTAGAAGACGCTCATTATTATGTCAGAATCAGTCTCTTTAAAATGTGTGAACTATGAGCCACAAAATGCTATCTCTCTTCAGAAGGACTGCAGAG
This sequence comes from Polyodon spathula, assembly GCF_017654505.1. Taxonomy (NCBI): domain Eukaryota; kingdom Metazoa; phylum Chordata; class Actinopteri; order Acipenseriformes; family Polyodontidae; genus Polyodon; species Polyodon spathula. The sequence goes on from NC_054544.1 coordinate 32,472,235, forward strand.
CAGAGGTGTGATGACAAATGTTCAGTTGATCACCACGTTATAATAAATTTGATGTATGTTTTATTGCTGTACTGTAGATACAATGATACAAATGTTCAATTTGAAGATCAACTGGGCTGGTTGGGAGATTGGGTTAGTGATGGCAAAGCTTTGTCTGGCTGGAAGAAGAGGTGTGTGTACCGGGCATAGTGATGCCTTACATTGCTCCATTAAATATGTATTAATATACTAACCTGTTGCTACTTGGTCACCAGAAGAGAATACTGACCTATATATATATATATATATATATATATATATATATATATATATATATATATATATATATATTTTTTTTTTTTTTTTTTTTTTTTTTTTTTTTTTTTTTTTTGTTTTGTTTTGTTTTGTTTTTTGTTTTGTTTTTTTTAAGAGTGTTAAAGAGTGTGTCCTTAAACTTTTTTTTTTTTTTTTTATCCATGCCTAAGCTAAAAACAATGGCAAACAATGGTCAGTCCAGCCCTTGGAGAAAGAAAAAACTGGAACATCAGCATTGGTGATAAACTTGTTTTGCAAATCATAAAGAGACAAAGACATGTAAAAAGGCGAGAAGCTTTTAAATTGGTTTTATCTTGTCCTTCAGGAAAGAACATGCCAATATTGGCCAGTGCCAGGTTTTCAGCCAGCCTTCCTAATTACAGAAAAACAGTATCCGGGGAGTTTGAAGAAGCAATAAAAGGGAATGCATACATTATATTTTGAGATGGTAGTTACATTCTTAATGACAAATGCTTTTCAATTATAAATAATTACACAGAATCCCATCAAAGGAAACACCACATTAATGTCTGCCTAATCCATTGTTAATTATAGTCATATAGATCCCATCCACTAAATTGTAGCCTTCAGCTGCAATTATTAGCATATTCTAAACTAGATACCCACTAATTCCCATCTTCAGCTACATTAATTAATGAGGTGCCAGACAACAGCTGTACATAACTCATTACCTTAGTGCTAGAAAGATTATTTTGAAAGTTATTATAATTTTTTACACACCTAATTGAGCTGTAAATAAAATGCATGCACAACATATAAATTCATACATTAAAGTCATGTTGAATGGTTTGCTGAGATCAGCCATAATACTTAATCATTGAATCATCTTGACTCTAGCATAAGTAAACCATAAGCATAAATAAACCAAAAAGGGTTCAAAAGAGTTGTTACATTTAAAAGAAGCACTATACCCAGTATCCATTGCCCTATATAATGAGAAGTTTTCAAAAATGACCTTTTGCATATTTTTCTCCATGTAGCAAATGACCGTGATAAATAAGGTGTCATTTTAAAACTTGTTTCAAGTGCTTTCTATGCTAAAAACAAATTAATTGCTGCAAGGGGTCATGCAACCCCCATTAGTCCACATGAGCTAAATGACATCTTTACCAGTCTGGAGTATTTAAGGAGCTTTAATGTCAACAAGAAGGCATTTAAGTGGAGAGCTCTACTTACAATCTATATTATGCAAAGAGATGGCAAAGTCATAGACACCTGCAATCACATCTATGCTGACATGTATTTTAGCACTGCTCCTCACTGTTGCATTCCTCTTTGAAAAAGCCCTCATGTTGTCATGTATCTGCAGGACACGAAGGACATGCCAACATTCCTGAGTACTTCACATTCCATTTGCATGCCTAAATCAATCATGTACCATAACTTGTATATTCATATGTAATGTTCTTAAAGAAAAGCAAATGAATACACTGTAGATAATAATGTGTCCCAGTAAGACCTACAAGGTGAAAGCAAAGTGAAAGATTGATAAATATTCTTATATAGTAACAAAATACATTCAATTCAGCACCCAGGGCACTGGTGAAACAAAATAATCAGTCTCTACTAGATTAGCACAAGACAGATATGTGACAATTGTAATCCCAGACCAACTGCCACGTTAGACTTTTATCAACAATACCACGATTTCAAAAAGTTCAACCCATTTCAGTTCTACGGCCAACTAGTTTGCTTCAAGAAAGAAAAAATAAAGACTAACAACTCAGTCAAAGAATGTAGGTGGATGACATTGGTCTTGTGTACTAAGCGTAGACACGTTCACTTTAGATCATAGTGACACCTACTAAGAATGATGTTGGCTGGAACCTTGCTCTCTAATAGCAGAATGTGGGTATGAAACGGGAGACATTTCTCCAGTGATGACAACTGCTAAACTTTCAAGGAAAAAACCCTCTCTCCAACCTGACATGCTTTTTTATTTATTATTATTATTATTTATTTATTTATTTATTTATTTCAGGCATTTTTTAGAATAAATTATAGCTTTATAATTTCTGTTATTATTATATAAGGAAACCACTGAAATAATGGTGTTCCTAGAATGCCCTTAGGGATCCCTGACAAGGATGACATTTTTATAAATCGTTACAATCTGGCTCACATCCAGTCTGACAAGTACAAAAATATAACACCAACACATTACTGTGAGAAAGGACATCTAATATATTTGGAAAGTATGTGAATTAATTTTGGAAAGCGATGTTTGAAAAAGATGCTTTCTGTATTTTCTCAAAACCATGACTTGTATTTTAAGCTATTTTAAGTCCAATACATGTTTATGAGAATTCTATTCACATTAATTCTAAATGATTGTTGTTTTTGAACATCAATGTACATTGTAGATATATTTTTCAATATTTAGGAGAAACTTGTGTTGGAATGACTTAGGAATGTGATAGTTAGGGATTTTTTACTTGAGGTAACTATTATTATGATGTAATAAAGAAGAACCTCTAAATGTTGAATTGTACTAATTGGCCAAGGAATAAAAAAGGAAGTACTAAGAGACAATGATTACAATACTCTATTAAGGTGGTGGTTTTGTTTTGCTAGCTACAAAAAGGAATTCCAGGACACTAACATATATAAATACTCCATGTAGAAATACAAACTGTTATGTCAGAAATATACTGCATATACCTGATGCAGCTTTATAGGGCCTCCATTCTTGGTCATTGTTCTCTTTTCTGGTTCTCCATTACATCAACACTTGCCGAAAAGACTTTGCAGATTCTTCCTCATCAAAACTACCACTTAACAATGAACCTTTGTTCTGGTTACTTTTCATGAAACTTTGGATCTCAAGATCCTTTCCATGATCCAAGAATAAAAACTAAAATAAAAGGATAAAAATAACTACTAAAAAGGTAGGCCCATATTTTAGTTTGATGTAAATGAGTTTGCAACTTTCACAGTCAATGAATTAAGCTGCCATGTTCTACTCAAGCAGTAATGACTCGATTAGTAATTTGTTGCACATATTACTATAGCCTTCAAAATGCCATAATTGTCAGAGGCATATGTTTTATTTTTTTTCTTGATGTTTACATTTAAAATGAGTAGTGTTTGAAACCACTGGACTAAAGTAAACTGATTTCACAAGGCTACACCGTCTTAAAGTAACTAATTTGGTTTGTTCATACAAGTCAGACCATACTGTAATTAGATCCATTAAATCCAATTTGGGTTATCCTGGTCATTGTAATGAAATTTCCCTTTGTAGTACATCTATTTTCAAATTAACATTATGGCATCTAAAACATGCATTGATGCTTTAGGAAAAAATCAAGTGAGGTTCATATCAAACTCCAGATTTCTGTGCCAACTCAGCCTCTTTTGCACATGATACTCGATTCAGTTTCCATTACTGCATGCTGATTTTGAGTGATTACTCTAATTATCAGACAAGTCTGTGCATTCCCATTTGAGTTTGCAATGGGAAATTTTGTATTGCTTAATTCCACTTAAGTTTATCATATCTTTTCATTTACACAGTGAATGGACAGGTTGATCTTACTGCACTAATGGCAGTATACAAAGGAGGTGAACTTCACCAAGGCTACAGTTCAGCTTCTGGTTTATTTAAAAAAAAAAAAAAAAAGAAGAAGAAGGTATTTTGAAGGTATATTTTATACTACAGACCAACGAGTTGTGTCTTTAAAATATAGTAAAATAAACACCTAGTGTTAAGAGTTATATCTATTACTGTTTATCCAAGAGGTGTACCTTAATATTAGGAGGCAGTGTGGTCCAGTGGTTAAAGTCCAGGGCTTAAAACCAGACAGGCACTGGTTCAAATCCCACCTCTGCCACTGACTCATTGTGTGACCCTAAGCAAGTCACCTAACCTCTTTGTTCTCCATCCTGCAGATGAGAGGTTAAATTCCTATTGCTAGGTTACCATGCACAGTTCACAGCCTGAATCTATAAAGTGCTTTGTGATGGTGGTCCACTATGAAATGCACTAAATAAAGAAATTATTATTATACATTGATCTACCTCTGCATCTGTGTTCTTCTTCGGTGAAGGGAGACGATTTCTCACAACTGACTTCTTCTCCTCAACGACATCCTTCTGTTTGGTTTTCACAGAAGATTCTTCAGAATCAATTTGTTTTTTAAACTGACTAACAACATCTAATGTGCTGATGGAAGTCTGGATCTCCATCTGTTAGGCAAGCGATGCAGATATAAATGAAAGATTAACTCCTGCATTCTTCAAGTACTGGTACATTTATTTAAAATTCAAATTAATCTTTTTTTTTTCTGTCATTATTCTATAGATAATACAAATGCATTCAGACACAACTAATCTCTGTTCAATAAAGACACTGTAAGTTTATTTCAGTCTTATTTATAGAAAAAGAAGGAAGTCATTAGTCTGTATAACTGTTGGTTACTGTTGTATTTTTTTCTTTAGTGAAATTTGTCACATTAAAGCTAAACTACTTTTAACAATTTCATTTATTTTGCAATAACTTTACTGATAAAAATTTTGCGGCACACTGCAATCAGCTGAAGTCCTTTACAAATGTTCCAGAGTCTGATAATATAATTTGAAGCTAAAGTGGCTTCCAGACAGATAGATACCTAATGCATCTTGATGAAGACTTTGTATTTTCTAAGCATAAAACACTATTTTCAGGGATTGCAGATAATAAATGTGGTGCTTTATTAACATTCAGTGTTACTTTACTAGATTTTAAATACACACAGATAATGTATACTGGTATATAGATATAAAAATAGACCTCAGAAAATATGTATATATTAAAACAGACTCCAACAAATATCAATACAAGTCCCTGTGGTATAAATGTAAGTATACAATAATTAACCTTCCTGCTTCAATGACCAACAAATGTGCAATATTAATAAACTGTACAAAAGCCTCAAAACATACTCTGATTGACTTTGTTTTTTTCTACTGCAGGCAAAATATACAGTGAACAAAAATATAAATGTAACATGCAACAATTTCAGAGATTCTACTGAGTTACAGTTCATATAAGGAAATCGGTCAATTGAAATAAATTCATTAGGCACTAATCTATGGATTTCACATGTCTGGGAATACAGATATGCATCTGTTGGTCACAAATACCTTAAAAAAAAAGGTAGGGGCGTGGATCAGAAAACCAGTCAGTATCTGGTGTGACCACCATTTGCCTCATGCAGCGCGACACATCTCCTTCGCGTAGAGTTGATCAGGCTGTTGATTGTGTCCTGTGGAATGTTGTCCCACTCCTCTTCAACGGCTGTGCAAAGTTGCTGAATATTGGCGGGAAATGGAACACGCTGTCGCACACGTCGATCCAGAGCATCCCAAACATGCTCAAAGGGTGGCATGTCTGGTGAGTATGCAGGCCATGGAAGAACTGGGACATTTTCAGATTCCAGGAATTGTGTACAGATCCTTGCGACATGTGGCCGTGTATTATCATGCTGAAACATGAGCTGATGACGGCGGATGAATGGCACGACAATGGGCCTCAGGATCTCTTCACGGTATCTCTGTGCATTCAAATTACCATCGATAAAATGCAATTGTGTTCATTGTCCGTAGCTTATGCCTACCCATACCATAACCCCACCGCCACTATGGGGCACTCTGTTCACAACGTTGACATCAGCAAATCGCTCACCCACACGACGTCATACACGTTGTTTGCCATCTGCCCGGTACAGTTGAAACCGGGACTCATCCATGAAAATCTCACTTCTCCAGCGTTCCAGTGGCCATCAAAGGTGAGCATTTGCCCACTGAAGTCAGTTACGACGTCAAACTGCAGTCAGGTCAAGACCCTGGTGAGGAAGACAAGCACGCAGATGAGCTTCCCTGAGACTGTTTCTGACAGTTTGTGCAGAAATTCTTCGGTTGTGCAAACCCACAGTTTCATTAGCTGTCCGAGTGGCTTGTCTCAGACAATCCCGTAGGTGAAGAAGCTGGATGTGGAGGTCCTGGGCTGGCGTGGTTACACGTGGTCTGCGGTTGTGAGGCTGGTTGGACGTACTGCCAAATTCTCTAAAACGACGTTGGAGGCGGCTTATGGTAGAGAAATGAACATTCAATTCGCTGGCAACAGCTCTGGTGGACATTCCTACAGTCAGCATGACAATTGCACGCTCCCTCAAAACTTGAGACATCTGTGGTATTGTGTTGTGTGACAAAACTTCACAGTTTAGAGTGGCCTTTTATTGTCCTCAGCACAAGGTGCACCAGTGTAATGATCATGCTGTTTAATCAGCTTCTTGATATGCCACACCTGTCAGGTGGATGAATTATCTTGGCAAAGGAGAAATCCTCACTAACAGGGATGTAAACAAATTTGTGCACAAAATTTGAGAGAAATAAGTTTTTTGTGTGTATGGAAAATTTCTAGGATCTTTTATTTCAGCTCATGAAACATGGGACTAACACTTTACATGTTGTGTTTATATTTTTGTTCAGTGTACATTATTCCTTAAATTAACAACAGATGACCTAGATTTAGCATGTTCCTTAATGTATACATTAGCTACCCCATTAAGCATGGAATCTAAGATTATACACTGATTCAGACTAAATAAGTTGCACATTGTATGAAATAGAAACTAGTGTCATTAAAACCTTTTTTACTTGTTGCAAAACTTTCTAAATGTGCCATTTAACATAGTCACTACAGATTTATCTGTATGAATTTACCATCAAGGCTTGATGGAGACAAAGAATAGTTCATTGTACGCAATGAGGATACAAGCGCATATCAACTCACACAAGACACAAGACTTTCCAAAAGGGAAGTCAATAATCATCCCAGCTGTAAGGTTTCTCTATACCAGAAATTGTATTGCAAGATTACTGAGGGCATACCACAGGGAGTTGTGGGACCCAAACATGTCAACAAAGTGTTGATAACAACGGACATGTAATCCTGCTACAATTTCAAAATATTCAGTGTTATTTTTTTCATTGAAGTCTATAGAGTTACAGGCTAGTATGTGTTACCAATTACAGTATCTCATTTAAATTATTGTTTTTATTTTAAATGTATTCCTATTCAACAGTGAGGCCCATAAACTGAAGCCCTTTTAACATTTTGTAAACTGCTGTTGACAGTTTTTGTTGTTGTTGTTTTTTTTATTTATTTTATTAAAACATATCTATATTAAAATGTACTTCAGCAAAATATATTTCAACATCAATCAGCACACCTAAGCTGTTCAGCGCTGATATTGAATTGACTAGTTTATATGCCTAGGAGAGACATAGAGAGAGAGAGAGAGAGAGAGAGAGAGAGAGAGAGAGAGAGAGAGAGAGAGAGAGAGAGAGAGAGAGAGAGATGTGTTTCTAGTGTGTTTAAATATTTGAGCTTGTTACCATATACTGTAAGCCCAAGTACCAATACATTGTAATCAGACCCTAATGAATTATATTAATGTGTTCAATTTAACATGATTGTGGGACACTATAGGTTTAAATGTAAGTACAAACATATTATATTAAATATGACACTATTTATATTACTTTTTACATTTACTTTGACTGAGAAATGCACTGTAAAGAGCTATGACTACAAGCCTACCTTTCCTGACTCACTGCTTTCAAGTGTGAACTTCATTCTGCAAGACCAATACTATACCTGGTTGTTGTGTTAGAGTGTATTGGCAAGTAAAATGATGTTGAAAAGCAAATCAATACAACCTGCAAGAGATATGATTTGAAGATTTTACTTAATGGTGTATAATGTTTTGTGTTCTTCATCATACAAAATCTATTAAAAAAAAAAGCTGCAAGGAAAATGTTGAAAAAATTGCATATCTCTCTTGGAAGGGTAATAGCAACTTTTATAGGTATACATGGCTATTTATCTTGATAATGTTTCTCTTTTCTGCTTCTTTTTTTGAATCTCAATATATCCTAAGATACTAAGGGAGTGAACAAAAAGTGTGCTTTTTAGTTTTTTTTTTCTTTTTTTTTTTTTTAGATGGAATACAGATAACAAAAGGTCTAGTCCTGAAGCCTACCCTCACATGAGATGGTACAGTCATTATAGACACTCATTGTTGATTCCTTAATCAGGTATCCAGCAGTCCCTAGCAAAATCGTAACTGGACAGATAACTACAATTATCATGTCTGGGATTTCTGCAATTTTTACTTTTGCATGACTAAATGAGTGAAGATGTCAGGCTTCAATTATAGCTTGTTCATCAAGGTTCATATTTAAAAGTACAATTTGATGTCATACCCGACATGTCAATAAATTATTCTCAGAGCTGTTCTTTTCACATAAAACTGTCAACTAGAGCATGCACTGAAGATAACATAAGAATGATGTAGTACAGAAGCACTTCCTGAATAAGGGTGAAAAGATAAATGACAATATTCACCTGTTTATCGACCAGTGAATAAATAGGCTGTGAAACTTAATCGCTTTGATATTTAGCATAAGTTTGCTCTGTCCCTGAAATGACACTCATTATAGACATATCCTTCTTCTTGTCAGTTTCACACAAGAGGTTCTGTGAATTAATTATATATTGGATGATTTGTGTTCAAAATAAATAAATACAATTTTATGATTTAAAATATAAAGGTTCTTTAGTTTGTGCAGCTATTTACAAACGAAGCTGTTCTATTTTACCAGAGAATATAATAGAACAGAATTCCAACTGAGAAACAGAGTAGGGGCTAGAGACACTAGATCAGCCTGACAGACTGGACCCAGATACACTGTTTGCAATTCCTGTTGATTTCCTGGGAGATCATGTCAGCACATACAAGCAGTGGAAGTCTTAATCAGGGACATAACAGCCATAGATTTTATTTTTTTAACAATCAATTTAATATATTTATTTTCATATATGTAACAAAAAATGGTAAAATATAGAATGTAGTTATGCAAAGAAGTTGAGTCACATGCAGTGTCACATGTCTGACATGTGAAGTTAAGCAAAGAATTATCGAAAATTGAAAGTGGCATATACTGTAAGTGGGTGTTATGTGGTGAGACAAATCAGTGTTCTTGCTGTTTAACCCAGATGGCAGGGTTAGAGTAGGGGGGAAATCTCAAAGCAATACAACTGGTTTGCTTTGTGCCAGTGTGAACAGGCTGGCTGTAGGGGTGACGTCAGGCCAGGAAATGAATGCAAGACACACAGCAACTGCGGGTAAAACAGAGAAGCTGTGGAGCTCAGTGTTTTATTGTAAACACAAACACTTTGACAAAACAAAATGGCGCATTGGCCAAACAAACAAACAGATGATAAACAATAACAAGTATAGTGCTGGTTTATAAGCCTGCAAGTTTTAGCAATTGTTATTTTAGTTTTTAATCCTTTTTACCTCCTCTCAACACCTGCTCTCCACTCACCAAACACACAACCCTCCATGAGTAAAACGTGCATCTATATATACTGCTGTGCCATGATTCAATTTCTAATTAATTATTCACTTGAATCCAAAGCACATTAACTAATTTGTGCAATCCCGTGCACACATACTAAACCTGCACGTGAAGTGATTATGCAATCACAGTGCCTAAATAAAACTATATATTTTAAATCACTTGTGCTACACAGACCCATTTATATCCCGTGCACCAATACCTATACACCAACATTAACACACCACACGTAACACAATACATAACACATAAATGCGCGGGCAAGCAAGCTGTCTAAGGTTTTGGAGCAAAGCAATCGTTTGGTCATGCTTTTCTTGTCTTGTCTTATTCACATGGTGAGTTGTGATGACACAGGCATGTGAGCTATGAAGCAGAAAGGTTTCATCTACTAAATTGCAACGATATTTATTTTACAGAAGTAATGCAGCACAAATTGAGCAAACCCAATTTTAAGTACTGTTAAAAAATGAATTGTTCTTGCAGTCTTTGCTCTTTTGTCCTGGAATTGTATTTTGGCTATTCGACAGCTAATTAATTTAGCAAAAACAGTTCTACACTGGAGCTACTCACTGAGCTACACCTTAATTGTTTTCTGAAGGCTGATACACACTCTGTGCGTCCAGAGAGGACCTGTTCAGTCTTAAAACATTAATGACGGTATAATGGGAATATGAGGCGGCTAATATTTTATAGATAATTTAGGAAGACACGATGCTATATTATATATATATATAATATAATATATATATATATATATATATAGATATATAAAGTCGTATACCGATATTCCCAGTATGTCAGCCTACTACACCTGATGTTGCAACACCCAAGCAATATATATTTATGAAAGCTTATTTTGCTGATTCATTTCACATTATCTAGATATTCAGTTCTCTATCTGAACTCTAAACCCATACCACAATAAATGTGTGGGCCTTGTTTTGGCAGTGCTTTTTCCCCCATGTATATGTCACAATTATTATTTCCAGTATATTCCGTACCTGTAGAGGTATCATTCTGTGGCATTTCAGTGCCCCCTTCTGGTGGAACTTGGCAGAGTAGCAGCCACAATAATCTCCACATTCCATACACACTTAAAAAATGTTAATTTAAGATTTTCCAACATTAAATTAAATGTTATATTTTTATCACAATGCTTGGAACATTTGTTTAAATGTGCGAGAGGGTTGTATTGTTTTTTTTGTTTTGTTTTGTTTTTTTAAGAATCAATTTTAAAAGTAACCGAACATTCAGTCCATGTTATAAGCTCCACAGGCCCCTGCCAATGCTAAGTGTGTACTTGCAGACCTGTGCCCTTCCTGACGGGCTAAACATGGCAGCCTGTCTCTCGTCTCTGTAAGGACGAAATGCAGCCTGATTTCACAGCTGTGGCCATAATTGCCTCTCAGTGCCACACAAAAAGCGTTATTGCATAAAATAAAAAAGGAATACAATCTGAACTAATCTACCCAAGTACTGCAACAGCATCGATTTGTTTTTTGTTTATAATGTTGAAAAACTGCACTGCTGGTGCTGTGTGATAAATTCCCTTTTAATGCCACAGGAATTTCTTATCATTGCACGTATTGCCTCTATGCTAAGACATCAGATGACAGTCTTTTGAATTCTGATCAGATGAGGAAAAAAAAAGGCTTGAATAAGTCAATTCCAATAAGTACAGTTTTACTTCCAAGTAAAATGTTTTGTCATGCTGTTTTTTCAAGAATGTTCAGTGTTAGGTCAGTGTGACAATGCAATACAATTTTATTGTACCTTTTTTAATTATTTTGAGGTTTTCATAAACTATGTCACTTACCAAGCCAGCCTTTTTTGATGCACATTGCCCACATATTTTTCCTTGCAGTTTGGGTTTTCCACTTCTGATCATTCCTACTGGTGAACGATAGCTCTCTGGTGGCTTCCGCAATTCTGAAGCAAAACCTTATTTTAAAATGTACTGAATTTGTTATTGAAACCAAATATGTAAAGGCCATTTTGTAAGTAATGATGTTCTAACTTCAGTAAGACATCAAATAATTTTCTAGCAAATGTAATGTATAAAGGTGTTGAGAAATCTGTGATGTTAGACAACAGTAATAGTACAACAGACATATCTTCAGATTGGTCTTTGAGTATTTTTATCTTCACTTTTCCAGCAGACAACTGCATAAAAGAAGTAAAAACATCTATAAGCATCTGTCTTTGAATCTATGAATATCCCAAGTGGGCTGCAAACACAGACATTACCCCCTCTAGTGGTTAATTTAGTTTATGATTATAATGTTTGTTTTTATATAGAACGATATAAAGGACATTCTCACCTTTTGAAGGTTGTTCTCTTTATTTTGAGGTGCTCCGGGTGGATGGGTAGCTAGGGCACCAGCTTGCCCTGATCTCCAATGAAATCCTTTCGACTGTAAAAAAAACAAAAAACAAAGTGGGTGTACTTAGACATGCAGGATATTTTGTAATTCCATATCATTTCTCCAAGCTAAAGATCATCCATTTACATGTCATACATTATCTAGGATACATGTACAGTATGGTTCCTCTGTGTTTATATTTTCAGACTATAAAACATTTTAGCTAGAAGAAGCATGTAAAGATGCTAGTGCATTTTGAACTGCACTTATTCCCGGAAATTATCACCCCGCACCTGTCAGTAACATCTCTACCCATTAAGAAATGCATTGCCTAGAAATTTCCACGAGGATAAACAGTAATTGAGAAAATTCAGTTCACTGTTGCCAAAAATTCCACTTAATCTACAGCAATTCACAAGCGGTGAGCAGCATGGAACATTTTATCTTCCCCCTATTCATTTGTGATGAGCCTTTTGGGCCCTTTGAATGAGCTCTCTGACTCAGAACAGAATGGATTATCATCAACATATAGAGCAGCTGTTTCAACAGACAATTTTTTGATTAAATTGTTTTGACCCCAGTTTATGAAGAAGCTTGTGTACTTCGTAATATGCATAACGTCCCTCATGAGGATAAACTGACCACATTATCACATCATAAAAAACCATATCCTTGTCAATAGTGTCTTAATATATTCCCACTTTAAGCAGGAGCTTATAGATACAGGAGGCGTGGATAAAGCAAATTCATTACTTAAACAAGCACTATAGCCTATGGTGCATTCAATGTGTTATTACTGCACAATGTATGAGCTTCTAAAAAAACAATTTCAAATATCTATTAAAAATTTCATAGGATGATGTGGGCATTTCATCACACAGAACATTTTATTTTGAGCTTGGTAGCTTGGTAGTAAATTTCCCTATGGAATGGAATTCAAGTGCAATTTATAATGATTGAATATGTGAGTTTCATAACATGATAAATGCGATGTACCTGTACAGGCTATAAGTTTCATTATATAAATTATGCAGTCACATAGTTTGAAATATGCCTCTAATGGCTTCTTTAAAATACAGAAATTATGATGATAATCTAATTAAAATGTTCTCCTTTAAATTGTTTAACTGGCAATATGATGGGGAAAATAATCTGCCATACAAATGTGCTCTTATTTAATCACCTACAGTAGTGCCACATGGAAATACCCTGTAAATTGAGCAAAATGTCAAATGGAAAAGATATAGCAAAGATAGCTAGCTCCCTTCAAAAAGACCAGCACATAGTGTTTGTGTTTATCCCTATATATTTCTGTAAAGTTACATACTGCAGAATATATAAAATGCAAAACAATAAGTCTCTTTCACTTACGCTCGCTCATCTTTTTCTCTGCTCATGCTCAGTCTCAGGTGCTGAAGCCGACGCTCCACGTCTTTACTTTCCAGCTGTAGCTGGGCTGTTTCTAATCGCATCTCTCGCACATTTCTGTGAATGTTCAAACTAGAATTAGTCGAGAAAAATACAATAGTACAGCATCAAGATCATTTTTTATTTAATGTAGTGTATGCTAAAAATAATGAAATAACATATGTCAATTGCATAATGGTCTATACAGTAATCCATGTAATTGTAGTAGTAATATTAGCTTTCCTTTTTTCATTACAAAATAAATGTATATGGTGAAAAAAACAGCTTTAACTGTAAAATAACTTTTACTAAAAAATATCTTACATTTGATCCTGTTAGTAGTTAAACATAGCTGATTAATGTAGTACAAATATATATATATATATATATATATATATATATATATATATATATATATATATATATATATATATATATTTTAATGTTTTTCTTTTTCTTTTTTTAACAGGGGAATGGATTTATTGAACTTCATGTTAAATGTTGAATATTTGAAAAGGTGTGTATGTATATGTGGCTTGCAAAAGTATTCAGACCCCTGACCAATTCTCTCATATTACTGAATTACAAATGTTACATTGAAATTTCATTCTGTTTGATATTTTATTTTAAAACACTTAAACTCAAAATCAATTATTGTAAGGTGACATTGGTTTTATGGGGAAATATTTTTAAGAAAAATAAAAAACTGAAATATAGTGCTTGCATAAGTATTCAACCCCCACACATTAATATTTGGTAGAGCCACCTTTCGCTGCAATAACAACTTTAAGTCTTTTGGGGTAAGTATGTACCAACTCTGCACAAAGTGTTGGAGTGATTTTGGCCCATTCTTCTTTCTAGATTTGCTCCAGGTTGTTCAGGTTGGTTGGACGACACTTGTGGACCGCAATTTTCAAGTAGTGCCACAGATTCTCAATGGGATTGAGATCAGGACTTTGACTGGGCCATTGTAGGACATTCACCTTTTTGTTCTTGAGCCACTCCAATGTTGCTTTGGCCTTGTGCTTGGGATCATTGTCCTGCTGAAAGGTAAATTTCCTCCCAAGCTTCAGTTTTGCTCTTTGGTCTTCATTTTCCTTCAGATTCACAGCGTTACCAATGATCCTTCAACAGTGGGGTTTTTATCCAGAAAATTTGACAGCAACTTTAATGGTTCACAGGTGGAGGCCAATGGTAAGGTAACTGTGTCCTCGTTTGGGCAATTTCTTTCATCAGTGCAAACTGGGAGCTTAGACAGAACAGGGAATTGAATACTTATGCAAGCAAGATATTTCTTTTTTTATCTAGAAAGACAAGGGTAAAACGGTGATTGATGGGTGGCAATTTATAAATATGTTTTTCTTAGCGAACTTCAGAATGTATTATATGCAATTTAAATGTAAATGCAGAACAAATAGAAATCAGATCATCCATTAAAATTATCTGTGACTCCCTATCGGTATAAGCAAGACTTAAAATGTACACAAAAAGGCTCGTAAATGAGACACTTGACAGGATTTATAAGTTTGTATACTGTATTATATTTATTCTTATTACCAATGCCATATGCCTCCATGTTTACCGGTGCGTTTTCATAACTACCAGCGCATAGCATTCTGGTACTTGTAGTCCAGCATCTCTTCTAGACAGGTTGGAGTCTCAGTTGCAGAAATTGCGCGAGTCTACACTAGACTATCAGTTGATGACGTGCCTTCTGCATATTGCATCTCATGATATTACTATTTAAGATTTTTGCAGAGCTTGTGGAGCAATGTGGGGAAGTTCACTTTGCCTAATTATTAGTGTACTGTGCTTCCAATCATGCACCTGTTTTAAGCACTTAAAGTATTTCTTTAAAAACGTAAATTACTGGATGGACTGAGTATTGTATTCAGACCTTAGCTCCAGTTAGATCATGCAGGTTTATAAAAGAGATATTCCTAATGTATATTCACAGAATGTTTTAGGATTGCAAACCTAAGGTACTTCCAAAGTCCTCATCCAGTTCCTCTCTTCAAAGGAAGACTGTGCTAATTACACAGCAAGGCAACCGCTGCAATGACCTGGCATCTCATCACTCTGCAGGAGGAGTTCAGATCTCAGCTTGACAGGCTGAGCTGGGATCCAAACCAACAAGATTCAGATGCACAAGGTTAAGAACTTGTTCATTTGCCTGCTGTTTAATCGCATTCCCACACAGCACAAAAATGCATTCCCATCCAGTAGACTTTTCAGCTGCAGAGATGCTATCCCAACCATGTTTCTGCATACAGACTAATACACCGTCAATATGTATGAAAACTGCAAGCAGCCTTGAATGCTGTGAACTGTTAATGCAGCAAAATAATCTATTACTGCATTTTCTTTTGCATTTTGTGCAATAGAATAGTCATGGGATAAAGATTGCATTAATATTTAGGGGGATAAGAAATAGATGTAAGAATTCAGTGAGCAGTTATTTTATTTATATATTTCGCTCCAAGCAAAGCTGTATGAAAAATTTAAATGGTTTATCATATACAAGTTGCAATTCTCAAGTTTGCTGCAACAACCGTGTACAGTCAGCAAAGGGACTGCACATTTGTTTCTGTGAATTCAAACCATCTTTTTCATTCACTTGTAAATAAATAAGTAAATCTGTTGTAGAATTGACTAGCTGGTAAGAGAAGGTGATCACTAAGTCGAAGTCAGAGACAGCTGTAAATACAAAATGAACTATTAGTTACACAGTTGTGTGTTCTGTTAAGGAGTTTCATCATGTTCCTAAAACATTTGTACATTTACACATTAAGAACTAGATAATAACCCTATAATATGTATTTTATTGTTTACGTTGTGCAAACTGTGCAATGATGCTAATAAATCAGTGATGTAAATATGAATTTTGTGGAATGCAGGCCTGTATGGTCCCAGATGATTCATAAACCTTCTGGACATCTCTTAAATATTAAGATGAGACTCATCCATCACTTCAAAACACTTCATCAAAAATGCTAAGTCAAGCAGACGAACGTTTTGGCTGGCGCCTTCATCTGTGTACTAATGATGTGATCCTATCCAGGGTCTCAATACACTTCCAAATTATGAATGTCTTCCAATTAACAGATTAGAGAATCTAATGTCACCTTTTCATCTGCCACTGGGGCAGACTTGTATATGCAGATCGAGATCAAACTGATTTCATGGGGGACTTCAGGACTGTGGCATGATATTTGGCCTTTAAAAGCTACTCTTTTAAAGCCAATATTTTGGCAAGTTGATGTACATACTTGTTGAAATAAAATGCCTTGTCCAGCCTTGTAATTTACTCACTTTGAAACTCTTAACTCATTGTTGGAAGATTAAACAGTCTGGCATTTCCAACCAGCTACAACAAAAGGAAGAAGACAGGACTGAACTGTACGAACTGAACCTGATGACCTTTTCCAAGAAAAGCAAGCTTGCTTTTATGACAGCAGACTTTTCAAACAGGGAAAAAGGGAGGCGTTCAACAAGCACGAAAGTCCTTTTGAGCGATAGTTGGCATTTGACAAGCAGAAGAAGCATGTGAAGCAGTTCTTTGTAGTGGCACTTTGCAGCAAGCAATTTATGAAATACCGGGAATGGCTGGAAAGCTGATGCAATCTGTTAACTTAATTAAGCTTCTCATTTTCCAGAGGGCTCAGAGGTACCATCATTGGACAAGTTGTTTATAAAGGAGCAGTACAACTGGCTGTGCATGAAATTCAAACGTTTCAGTGTCAGGCTTACCAAATAATGAAAGAAAGGGTTGAAATGATCCCAGGGCCTGATGAATACATTCTTATATTACACAACTGAGCTGACAGGTTGTAGCCTTTAAGAACAAGTAGTTAAATGTCTTTTTCACAGAACCTCTCAGCTGACAGATACTGTATCACAAGTGCATCTGCTGATTCCTATTAAATATCCGCAGATAATGTGGGAGCTGAGTGTAGAATACTCGCCATGGCAAATTATATGTTTGAAATTCCCACAAACATGCCTGACACGCAGAGATAAATACCGCAAACCACAGAGAAAGCCTGGAGCTTTAGCAGATTATAATGAACAAATCTGGATGTATTTAGAAGGCTTCAGTAAATGTGATGGCTAATTTTTGTAAAGTTTAAATGTATTTTATATATATATATATATATATATATATATATATATATATATATATATATATATATATATATATATGTGTGTGTGTGTGTGTGTGTGTATATACAGTACTGTGCAAAAGTTTTAGGCAGGTGTGAAAAAATGCTGTAAAGTAAGAATGCTTTCAAAAATAGACATGTTAATAGTTTATATTTATCAATTAACAAAATGCAAAGTGAGTTAACAGAAGAAAAATCTACATCAAATCAATATTTGGTGTGACAACCCTTTGCCTTCAAAACAGCATCAATTCTTCTAGGTACACTTGCACACAGTTTTTGAAGGAACTCGGCAGGTAGGTTGGCCCAAACATCTTGGAGAACTAACCACAGTTCTTCTGTGGATTTAGGCAGCCTCAGTTGCTTCTCTCTCTTCATGTAATCCCAGACAGACTCGATGATGTTGAGATCAGGGCTCTGTGGGGGCCATACCATCACTTCCAGGACTCCTTGTTCTTCTTTACGCTGAAGGTAGTTCTTAATGACTTTCGCTGTATGTTTGGGGTCGTTGTCATGCTGCAGAATAAATTTGGGGCCAATCAGATGCCTCCCTGATGGTATTGCATGATGGATAATTTTCTGCCTATACTTCTCAGCATTGAGACCATTAATTCTGACCAAATCCCCAACTTCATTTGCAGAAATGCAGCCCCAAACTTGCAAGGGCTGCTGTCATTTTTCTCCACCCCAGTTCCTGTGTTTTCGTGCATAGTTGAGTTACTTGGCCTTGTTTCCACGTCAGAGGTATAGCTTTTTGGCTGCAAGTCTTCCATGAAGGCCACTTCTGACCAGACTTCTCCAGACAGTAGATGGGTGTACCAGGGTGCCACTGTTTTCTGCCAATTCTGAGCTGATGGCATTGCTGGACATCTTCTGATTGCGAAGGGAAGTAAGCATGATGTGTCTTTCATCTGCTGCAGTAAGTTTCCTTGGCCGACCACTGCGTCTACGGTCCTCAACATTGTCTGTTTCTTTGTGCTTCTTCAAAAGCTTGGACAGCACATCTGGAAACCCCTGTCTGCCTTGAAATTTCTGCCTGGGAGAGACCTTGCTGATGCAGTATAACTACCTTGTGTCTTGTTGCTGTGCTCAGTCTTGCCATGGTGTATGACTTTTGACAGTAAACTGTCTTCAGCAACCTCACCTTGTTAGCTGAGTTTGCCTGTTCCTCACCCAGTTTTATTCCTCCTACACAGCTGTTTTTGTTTCAGTTAATGATTGTGTTTCAACATACATATTGAATTGATGATCATTAGCACCTGTTTGGTATAATTGTTTAATGATACACCTGACTATATGCCTACAAAATCCCTGACTTTGTGCAAGTGTACCTAGAAGAATTGATGCTGTTTTGAAGGCAAAGGGTGGTCACACCAAATATGGATTTGATTTAGATTTTTCTTCTGTTCACTCACTTTGCATTTTGTTAATTGTTAAATATAATCTATTAACATGTCTATTTTTGAAAGCATTCTTACTTTACAGCATGTTTTCACACCTGCCTAAAACTTTTGCACAGTACTGTGTGTGTGTGTGTATATATATATATATATATATATATATATATATATATATTATATTATATATATATATATCACAAAATTCTGAAATAGAACTTTTTCGTAAAAAAAGTTTGGACGGAATTTGAAAACCAAGTACTGTGTATATATATATATATATATATATATATATATATATATATATATATATATATATATATATATATATATTTTTTTTTTTTTTAAATGAAAGATTCATAACCTTACTTTGTGTATTTGTCTGCCATCCAGGGGTGTATTTTATATGCATACAGTATTATAGGGTTGCACTGCATCTCCCTTCACAGCTGTACAATCACTGTCATTCAATCCTGGACTTATTTCAAGCAGTGACTGCCAATTGCACCAAATCATATTAAAAGACTACAGTAATAATTAGCTGGCTGTGCCCCCTGTGAACTGTATTATAATGTCTGTGGTAATATATAATTAGAAATGACTATATAAAACTGATTTATTTAACACATGGAAGGCTACCTGTCTGCAGGTTTCATTATTCAAGTAATAGAAAACTAATGGTTTCCAGGTTAATGCATGCCTAATGTTTTGTCATAACAGCAGTTTTCAGTAGTTAAGTAAATACAAACAAATTTAATTTCATGGAAGAATACACAAAGACCACGCGATTATTAAATGTAAAACAAGAAATGTGTTAAGACTTTTTCAGTTAACTTTAAGATGGTAAGATTTTTTTTCCAATATTTTACAAAGCTTCAGTATCTCTTCCGTTTGAGTTCATTGCCTGAGGATTCATTACTAGCCCCATAAACAAAAAAGGAAAAAAGAACAACATTGGATTTCTATCAGCTGCATAACAACATTTTGTTATCATTGTTTGTCTCAGTCCTTTAAAGGCAGTTACAGATCCTTAACTATTATAACAAATGATAAGCTCTGTATATTATAAATAGGAATGGATGATCAGCCACAAATTTGTGATATAACTCATTATAGCTGCTTGCATAACTGCAGAGAAAATGCATCTTTAATTAAACCCTTAAAGCTCTCATAAATGTGTTATTAGAAAATATGCACTCTTTATTTTTTTATTTGATGAACACACTCAACAGAACAAAATGGTTATACTCTTTTGGTGTCTATGCAATTTAAACAGCAGTAAAAGTGCATTGAAATTCACTGAAATAAACTCTCTTTCAATCTCTGTCTTCTTGAGCATCAGTGTAGCATTTAATGTCTGTGGATGACAGTTTTTCACATCCTCATGCAATCTGACCTGTTTGGGGAGTGTTGCATCCGAACACTTAACAACCCTTATATGTGAAGACTGTGTTAATGTTTTATATTTAATTATTTTATACTACACAGCTACCTGTTGAGGCAGCAGCTTAACTTCCTTCTTCATTGACCTGATGGGCTGCTTTAGAAATGTGTAGTTCCATGGAATTTTGTATTAAATTATCATGCCTTGTATTGACAAGTCACTAACCTAATATGTATTGCATGCATTGGAATCTGAGAAGTGGTGGCATGCGATGGAAGACATCAATGGTACATTAGACAGGTTGTGGCAGAGCACAGCTCTGCTCTTTAGAAACTGGCAGGGATGGGGTTAAATTCCCCTACCTGCCTGGGTTCATTGTGTTCAGGTGGCTGGGGTTGATTAGATGATTAGTTTAATTAACGATAAATCAGCACCCAGCCACCTGACATAAAAGGAGGCCTCTGCTTCCCATTAAAGAGGAGGGAGTTGAGGAAGCAGGTTGGTGGTTTGTTGTGATATTTTTGAAAGTTTGAAAGTTTTAAAGTTTTGAATCCAGAGACGGCATTGCCCAGCCTGGAAACCTTTATTTTGGTGAATTTTGTTTTTTGTTTCATTTGTGTTTACATTTTTTTTTGTTTTGCCCTTGTGCACCTGTATTTTTGTTTATTTATAATAAAATTAGTTTTTTTTTTTTAACTGCAGACTGTTTCTTGGCCTCTATCCACTTGCCAGCCTGCCACATTTGGTGTCAGCAGTGGGATAGCGCCACCTAGAGGCTCAGAGCAGTTTTGGGGGGGGGGGGGGGGGGGGGATTTTTGGGATCTTTTTTTTTTTTTTTAACATGGGAAAGAAGAGCAGACAGCGTCAAAGGCAGGACAAGCAGCAGCTGGCTGCTGCAGCCACTGCTGGAGGATCCGGCCAGCCTCTTCCCCTGGTGTTCCTGGTGCGGGAAGGAGGACCATTGTTGGCGGTCCTGCCCAGATGTGCCACCGGCAAACTGGTGTGGCCGGTGTGAGGAGGACGGCCACAACTGGGCAGGATGCCCCTACAACCAGGCCCAGGAGGAGGTGCAGTGTTCACCCTGGGCATCAGGGGCCACCCCACTACCTCCAGGACCACCACCTTCACCACCGTCCCAGGAGATCTGGGACTGGTTGATGCACCCTGAGGCAGACCTCGTCCACGATCTCCCCATAGTTATCAACACACTGTGGCGTCGAGATGGGGAGAGGTGGGAACAATGGAAGGAACAACACCACCCGGCGTCCTCCCCAGAGGTTGCCCTCATGGTGGTTAATTACCTGGCGGTAGACAGGAGGAGGAGGAGCTGCCTTCATCCCGAGAGCCCGAGAGGGAGGAGGAGCTGCCGTCGTCCCAGAGCCCGAGAGGGAGAAGGAGCTGCCGCCGCTCCCAGAGCCTGAGAGGGAGGAGGAGCCGCCGCTCCCAGAGCCCGAGAGGGAGGAGGAGGAGCCGCCGCTCCCAGAGCCCGAGAGGGAGGAGGAGGAGCCGCCGCTCCCAGAGCCAGAGAGGGAGGAGGAGGAGCCGCCGCTCCCAGAGCCCGAGAGGGAGGAGGAGGAGCCGCCGCTCCCAGAGCCCGAGAGGGAGGAGGAGGAGCCGCCGCTCCCAGAGCCTGAGAGGGAGGAGGAGGAGCCGCCGCTCCCAGAGCTTGAGAGGGAGGAGGAGGAGCCGCCGCTCCCAGAGCCTGAGAGGGAGGAGCCGCCGCTCCCAGAGCCCAGAGGGGAGGAGCTATGGCCCAAGGATGCCTGCCTTGCACCGCTCAGGGATGACGCATCCCATCGCCTGGGGTCGCCTGCTGCTCTGCATCGCCTGGGGCTGCTGGTGTCTCCTTTTTGTTTTTTAGGCCTCCCGAGGGTCCGCTGCCGCCGCCTTCTCCACGAGAGGGAGCCGGGCTGCCGCCTTCTCCACGAGAGGGAGTCAGGCCACCGTCGTCGCCGTGCTACCTTGGAGATTCGGGGCCCCCTCAACCAAAGAAGTCTTGGGGCTCCGACATCAACCCCGCCCACCACCACCCACCAAAACAGCCCACCCAAGGGACATAATTGGACTCTTAGGGGGGGGGGGGGGGAAGGGGGGAGTTGGCCGATTGCGGCCGGTGTACGTTGTACGGGGGGGGGGGGGGGGGGGGGGGGGTATGTGGCATGAGCGTATTGGGTCGGACCCCTGGTCGGACCTGCCCAGCCTGGAAACCTTTATTTTTGTGAGTATTGTTTTTTGTTTTATTTGTGTTTAAAGATTTTGTTTTGCCCTTGTGCACCTGTATTTTTGTTTATTTATAATAATTTTTATTTTTTTTTTAACTGCTGTTTCTGGGCCTCTATCCACTCGCCAGCCTGCCACACAGGTATTATTTCAATAACTCCGTCTGTCATCTCAAGAAGGCTTTCCATTCATGCACAGTATGGCAGTGGAATATTCAAAGTAGAGGTCATGCTCTGTTAAACATTACCAAGTTTAAAAACACACAGCTTTGAAAACAGTGACACTCTGAGGTCAGTGTTTTCTGGTAACACTTTTTAAGGGTCACCTGAGATTGTAACTCTGTATCTAATTAATTCTTACCTGACATCCTTGAAAGTTTAGACCCACTTTCAAATTTCTCAGTTACACTGAGGTGTCGGGAAGACTCTTTCAGATTGATCTTCTGTTCAATTTTAAACCTGTGTAATTATAAAACACAGCAAGGTCCATTTTAATGATTGAAACAGCAGCAGATGTAATATGTTACCACTGAGGCAACTAGGGATGTACGCTGGTAATCATTTCACTCAATTACTGCCTCATAGAAATCCACTATGCTGAAATGCTCAGCCCCAAAACTAATATGTACTGGAGACTTTAAAACATGTCAAATATCCATTATGTACAGCAATAATAAATAATGAATAGGAAGAAATGCTATGTTAAATAAACATATTATAAAATATGAAAACTCAGAGAGTATAAAGTTTTCATTTACCAATGTGTTACTTTTTACTGAGAAAAAAAAAAAGGAAAATTGTATCTGTTCCTGACCTTGGCAGGTTTATTTCTTCTTCTGTCATCTCGCTGAGCCACATGTGTATTTGCTCAGCTATTATGAGTTTTTCAACACATTCATTGTTATTGCACTTGGCAAGAAGTATCACAATTAAACTGGCCTCGTCTCCACTGGAGCTCTGTCATGTCGTTTGTAAAATATCCTTTAACCAGACAAGACAGAAGAGAACCCATTATTGGCACCTAAGGTACAGAATACTGAAGAGGTAGTCCCTTTGATGGTTTGCTGGTTGACTAGCAGTGTTGAACAATGCTAGAATATCTTAACAGAGAACACAGACCAAAATTAGTGTCACAGGGCTCCTGTGCATGTAAACTAATTTAAAGCTACGTATCTTAGTTAATAAACATAAGTAGTATGCAACTGTCTTCTAAGCTTTCATGTTATTTTGTCAGGTCCCCACATTAGTGGCAACAGCGTTCACGCTGAATGTTTTAAGGTTCAGGGACTTTGCTTTAAACTAGTTAAACACAATATGAGGACCGAAGCAATTCTGTACCTCTCATAATGAAAATTTAAATATATTCAGCTTCTGTACATCTCAGCAGAACAAGACAGGAAAAGGTAACCCTTACTGTACACTAATGTTACTGCTTGTATCTGGCAAACATACTACTAACCTAAAAAGGTGCCACCAAGTGCCTGTTTGTAAGTAGTATGTCCTAAAGTTATAACTGTTGATAGCATTCATAAACTACTTTAAAAAGCCAAGTTACATTTATAAAGGTCACTCTGTCCTTTTTTTGTAAATGGTTTGATTGACTAGCTCTGGACAATCTGAATTTGTAGCATGCTGCCTCACAATCTGTCCAAATAAAAGCTGTTTTGCATTCTGCTCATGTCTATGAACTTTCTAAACACAGGGCTGTCTTTTTGCAGCATATGGTGCAAAACAGAAGCACATACTGTACCTATATTTGTGGTTAACTTCAGGTGCTTCATTGGTGTTTGTGTTACAGAACCATCCTGCTTAGTAAAATCCATCAGTAGTGTGTTCTCTGGGCTAAACTTATGTTTCCACGCTCCTTTGAAGTAGATAGCATTCACTAGAAGCATTCTAGTATGTGGGCCAATTCTTGGCTTGAAAACAAATGCTTTATTTTGCCTAGCAAATAAATAAAGAAATAAATGTTCAAGCTGATAATTACTTCATGCTAAATAACATTATCTCCAGATTAATGAAACTGATATCACTGAAACCAATAATAGCTGAAAATTATCTACCGCTAATCATGCACAGTGTCTTAATATGTGATATTACAATTACATTTCTAATTATTATCCTCAACAATTAAGCAGTCACAGACTTACACAAAACATGTTCTGACTATAACTTTAATTGATGGGGAAACCTTTTTTCATGTTCCACATCAATTAAGCAACTATTTAATCAAAAGTTAGTATAATACATTTAATAATTTTCAGAGAGAAGTATACTGTTGTGCTGTGCTGTGCTGATATTACCAATGCAACCATACATTTTGGTTTATAAAATAAAGCCTTATTTATTCTACACACTTAAAGTTGAGGACAACAGAACATGGGAAATAATACATTGTCATTTACCAGTGGTTTGATTTTCCACCCAGGAATTTAAACATTTTGCAATCACTGCACGGTCATGGAAGTTTACCATTTTGATTGTGGCATTAAAATAATCCCTGTTCCTGTGGAGTTATTCATCTGTTAACATTGATCCCTGCTGGACATACAGAGCATTGGCAAGCTTGAATACACAGTGTTCACTTGCAGCTGTAGTTGTCATTGCTTTGGAAATGCTTCTGAGTAAATTCAGGTCCTATAAGAAATAAAACCATGTTCCCGGCATATACTGTGTTAGTCACTACGAATCAGGTACACTCATTTTTATTACATGCACATATTTTTATTATATGTTGTACAGGAATCCAGGTAAAGACTCTAATAGAAAAAAAATACACTAGAGTCTGTCCTGTGGCATAATTGTCAAGGTCTGCCAAGGAATGGGTTTTGATAGATTTAATAGACTATTCTCCTAACAGTGTTGTTTCTTTCTGAAACAAATTGTGCTAATTACAACTCAGAGTTAATTGTTTTGAGAATCTAACTCTTACTCATACACCCCGAACGATGGGCTGAGATATCATTTGTTTTTATATTAATTACTGCACTCATGTTTAGTACAGAATGAGTATTGAACTCCTGTGTTCTTTTCCCATTGAACTTAGTTATCCCACCACATCCACTTCCACATGTAACCTATTTTCTTGATTGATCATCGTCTTTTCTGATCTGATGCATTGTTGTCTCCTGGTGACAATTTTAGGATCTTAAACTTAATGAAACCGGGCACAGAAATGATTTAAGACTTGCTTCAAACGCAGGTCCTGAATGTGAAGCCTGGGAAAGCTACCACCAGTTCACAAGATGAAAACAAATCACAACCTGGTACAGGTGTTTGCCAGGGAATGTAGCAATGTTTTCCATCCAAGGACTGTAGCTTTAATACAGTTAGATGCAAACATTTAAAGGTATTGATTCAGTTGATCTAAGTACCACAGTTGCCAATTAAACATGAATCCCTCTAATGGTGTAGATATTTTAAATAATATCACCACAGGGAAAACTTTATTTAACAAAGTGGGCAAATGCATTTCCTTGTGACTTTTAGTAGTATGATAACACAAAATGCAGATATAAAAACATTATATTATATTGCATTCATACAAAAAGGATTGCACTGCAAAAATATAAATAAAACAATTGACAGAATACTGTAATATAACTCAATGATTAATGCACCTGTTTGTAGATTATTGCTAATACTTAAGTAATATGCTTACTGTAACTGTATGAAATATGAAGGAAATACCGTTGCATACATTAGTATCAAAGATATTGAGTGAGAGGAAATTGGACAGTTCTGTATTAATTAAAACCAACCATTATTAGGAACAGAAATGTGTGCTACAAAGTTTATAAGGACAGTTTTTCAAACAACTTCAACTTCAAAATGTTTATAATCTATACATTCCAGGCTCAAGCTACACTTTTTCACTTTGATGAACCATGAAACTGTGTTTGTGAGAGGACAGACAGATTACTTCAAGGTTTGAAAACTGATGGAGAATTTCCATGCAGTTTTCTGTTAAAAATAAATAAATAAATGCAATTTAAAAAATTACAATTTATTTTAGACAACATACAGTTCCAAGTGATGAAGTAACTGGGGCATATTGACTACATTTAAACATGCAATCATTTTTTTTTTTACAATCACTGACAAAGTTAGTTTCTAATCATATTTTATATTGAAAAGCTAAGAAACAGGCTGCTCTGAGTTATTCATTCTTGTTGAATCTATTAACAGCAAAATACTAGACAGTTGTAGTGAGAGTTGTATCCGTTGCTTTATTGGTGTTGTTTTTCTATATGATATGTTGTTATGGTTTGTCTGTGTATTTTCTTTAATACTACCCGGGTCACAATCCTGTGTAGTGTGAAACCATGTACCTAGATCATACCCGGGTTGACCCGAGTCGCAGTGACCCGCCTCAGGGTGTGGGTCGACACATTTTGAGAAGAGTTCTGCAAGACAAAATGCATGATGGCCGACAAAATAGCAAACAGCCATGCCTGCATGAAGGTTTCACTTCTGAAAGGAACATTTCTGTTTATTTTGTTTAGCCATATTTTTGTTGCTTGAGACACACCATGAGCCAGATTGCAGCAGGGATGAAGAATGGTTGGCAGGATTTTATTTCGAGAGGGGGTTGGGGGGTGCTAGTGATGGATCGAGATTTTTGCACATGACTGATATTTTTTTATTGTCCCACGTAGTTGAATAGTAAGTCATCATCTAAAAAAACATTGATCTAAATTGTCTCTAAAGAAGTTTTAATAATAAAAGAAATTATGGAGTAGGGTGTTCTGCAGCATCCAGTGCAAAAGGAATAGTTTGTTCCCAATGGTTTCCTTCAGGAGCAGAGGAATGCTTTTCTCTTGATCTATCCTCATGTGCCACCTTCCTTTCATTATCATCCTCCTCCCCTTCTTATTCTAACTGCTGTGTGTTTGGAACAGGAGGTTCAGCACTTTTATTTATACGCCAATATTCTTCCTGAGATTAAAAACTTTTTTCAGTTCCTGCTGCTAGTTCCCATTAATACACATACAGGATACATAACTCTATAGGTTAATATTTCTAAAGTACTATTTATAGTATATTATCCTGGGTTAAATAACAACCTTTTCTTTTTAACTGTATTGTCTACAGTTTTAGATATCTGTGCCTGATAATTTCTGCAAATTATTGTTTAGATAGCACTTAGTATTTACCTGGCCAAATATCCCTACAGGGGATCCAGAGATATTGTTAACAGCAACACTGCAGTCAGCTGATGCTGAAATGAGAATATGTGAAACAAGCTATAAAATAAATCACCCTTACCTATATGTTCCAAACTTTGACACATCAGTCAATGTCTCCCGTGATAAGGTATTTGCATGTTCTACCTACAGTCATGATAATGGAGCCTGCGTCTTTGTGAGCAATAAATTCTGCAAGCAAGCAAATTCTTGACGTGCTCTAAAACCTGATGAAATCTCAGCCTCCACAAGACACAATATAAAGTACAGACTGTCTTTCTGTGCTTCCTCATTTATCTCCAAATGCTAACATATAGTTGACTGCATTTTACCTGGAGAAGACATAGTCTTTCTAGCTTCCAGGAAGAAAAGTAATGTTACAGCATAGATGTACTCTGTGTTTTCACTAATGTCACTGGCAGTGTATTTATCAGAAAAGTTGACTTTATCTGCTTAAGAAACTGACTATCTACAGAAGAAAAAACAGCAACATTTCCATTTGAATTGGTTTAGAATTAAAATTAATATGTAGTGTTACTTATACAAATTATAATAAAAGATTTAATTATGGAAGACTATTACCTGCTCAATATGGCCACCATTTTTCTAAAAGGAGATTGCGACTATCTGACTTTATAGCTTGTAAATGTACCATTTGTTCAATGCAACAAAAGGCAGTGTATTTAATAATGATCTGTATAGATTTAAGTTCACAATGGATTGAAGATATTGTGGCAGTGAAATGTTCCTTTGCATGCTAATTCTGAATCTGATTCCCCATTTGAGCAAAGGCTAATGATCTTCATTTAATTTACACTCTTGCATAATGCAATAAGCACATTTATGTTTTGCCTGCTTATAAGGTTTCTTTCTGCTTACCCTCTCACATAATCTCTGTGATCAATAAGAAAAAACAAAGGAGTGGAATGTTGTACAGTTCATGCATAACATAGTATGTACAGAAAACCAGTTGCATTTATTTATTTATTTTATAAAACGTTTGATAGAGGGGCCAAGTCAGTAGTTGGAAGTAATGTGATTAATAGATATCTAAGGAGCAGAAAAAATGCAAATATTCCTAGCTTTTTAAGAACAATGCAGTCAGTAGTCAGGAAAAAGTTACTGACAGTTCTCCAGCCAAAGCTGAAAAACAATTCTCTGAATTAGACAGAAACCTCAGCTACCAATTAGTGTGTGTGGCTTTAAAGCGTTAGTGATACTATTGCACATTTTAGTGATACTATTGCACATTTCTACACAGCAAAACATGATACCTAATGACTATAGCTTTAGGCTCCATGTAAGTTACTGTATCGGATATTAGCCAATATAAATAATGAACAGTCCTCGTTCTTTTGGACAGGAGCATTGACAGTATGGAGTACATGTATTCGGTGTGTACCAGTGACCAGGGTTTGTGAAGGAAGGTACGCTGCACAGAGGATGTTGTCCTGGTGTTGAACCCATCCATTGCATTCTGAAGGCTGCACAAAGAACTGAGTGAAGGTGTTCATCCAGAACACTGTAATTACCCTAAGAAGAAGAAGAACACACAGTTTTAAAATGCATGAGCTGTGAGCTCTGACAGTATAAGAGGTCCGATATTGTGAAACAAATATCATAAGACAAATACTGCTGCTGTTTGACTCGGGAATCAAGGTTTAAACACTGCATACATTTTGTTCTACTAAAGTGATACCTCTCCCAAAACTAAAACAGTCAATTTCAGCACAAAGATCTGGGAGATTTCTTCAGCTTGATCCCTCCCTGCATTGAGCTTATGATGACAATGACAGTTGAAATACAAGATCTACAAAAGAAGGCAGAAAATGTCATTGGGGGTAAAGGAAAAGGGAATGCAAACAATGTAACATACAGTAAATGCCTATAATAACAAACAGATATTGATTATTTCCGATTACTGTTATTACTGAGAAGCATGACGTATGACCGTGTTTTCAATTCTGACCTTTACGGTTCCGTCCCTGCCTTCTGTAAAAAGTCTGGTCTCCATAGCATCCAGTGCCATTGTGGTGATCTCAGTAGTGCCATGGTATTGGGTGAATTGTTTAATCTTCTGAAAAAAAAATGTATAGGATTTTGTCTGGAGTATTGGATTTTTGACAGTCAGTAAATTTGGTTAAAGCTGACTATGAAGAAAATTGGGCCGTATTCACATACGTTAATAACTAATTCAAGAGGTTAATTTAGAGTTTCTACTGTACATCCACCTCAATTGCTGTAAAATTACTTACCCACTTATGCCTGTTGCCCCGCCTGGGACATAGGCCACCAACAAACGCTCTCCAGCCATTCTGGTCCTGAGCCAATCGCTCCAGCTGTCCCCAGGTGTGGCCTGTCCTCTTCATGTCTGTCTCCAGGCATGGCGCCATGTATTCCTTGGGCAACCTCTCTTCCTTTTCCCCTGCTGGTTCGAGGTGAGGGCTTGCCTTGTGGTGCTGGATGCAGGCTTGCAGCGTGTGTGGCTGATCCATCTCCAGCGTCTTTGGAGGATCTCTTCCTCTGCAGGCTGCTGTCTTGTCTGCTGCCACAGTTGTTCATTACTAATTCTGTCTGGCCAGCGAATTCACAGAATCCTTCTGAGGCTGGTGTTGATGAAAGTCCGAATTTTCTTCATGGTGGTGACGGTGGTTCTCCAGGTCTCGGCTCCCTAAAGTAAGACAGGTTTCACGATGGTGTTAAAAATCCTGATCTTGATGTTGACTGTCAGGTCTGTGGATCTCCAGATGTTCTTCAGTTGTTGGAAAGCCACCCTTGCCTTGCCAATTAGGGTTCTAACATCAGCATCTGTCCCACCCTGTTTGTCAATGATGCTGCCAAGGTAGGTGAAGCTCTCCACCTCTTCTAGTGCCGACCCTTCCAGCCTGATGGGTGTGGTATTTGTTGTTTTGACCTTGAGGATCTTGCTGTTCCCCTTGTGGATGCTGAGGCTCAAGCAAGCTGAGGTTTCCACAATGGTGCTGGTCTTTTCCTGCATCTGTTGCTGGGTTTGGGAGAGAAGGGCCAGATCGTCGCCGAAATCAAGGTCATCCAACTGTGTCCAGAGAGTCCATTGGATGCCATTCCGCTTTTGGGTTGTTGATGACTTCATAACCCAGTCTATCGCGAGCAGGAACAGGAAAGGCAACAGCAAACATCCTTGTCTCACTCCTGTTCTTACTTGGAAGGCGTTGGTGAGTTGCCAGCCATGGACCACCCTACAGGTCATCCCCTCGTAGGAGTTTCGGATGATGTTCATGATCTTCTCCGGCACACCGTAGTGTCTCAGCAGCTTCCAGAGGGTCTGTCTGTCTACGCTGTCGAATGCCTTTTCATAGTCAATAAAGTTGACGTAGAGGGGCGAGTTCCACTCCAGTGACTGTTTCAAGATGATGCGTAGCGTCGCTATCTGGTCAGTGCAGGATCTATCCTTGCGAAAGCCAGCCTGCTGATCTCAGAGCTGGGGGTCGACAGCGTCCTTCATCCTGTTCAGTAGGACTCGGTTGAACACCTTTCCTGGGATGGACAGCAGCTTTATACCTCTGTAGTTGGAGCAAGAACTGAGGTCGCCTTTTTTCGGGAGCTTGATGAGGTAGCCCTCTTTCCGCTCTGAAGGAACTTGCTCCTCTTCCCAGCTCTGGCTGAAGAGTGGGTAAAGCATCTCCACGCTGGTCTCTATGTCAGCCTTCAGCGCCTCTGCCAGAATGCTGTCTGCTCCTGCAGACTTGCCGTTCCTTAGTTGCTTGATGGCCATGCTGATCTCCTCCTTAGTAGGTATACTGCAGTCTATCGGCAGGTCGCTATCAGCCGGCTGGATATCCGGTGGTTCCTGTGGAGCTGGTCTGTTCAGCAGATCCTCAAAATGCTCCACCCATCTGTTCCTCTGCCCCTCTTCATCTGGTATTGTCCTCCCTTCCTTGTCCTTCACAGGTCTTTCTGGTTTGCTGAACTTTCCTGACAGCTTCTTGATGGTGGCGTACAGGTCCTGCATGTTTCCCTGGTGAGCTGCTTTCTCTGCTTCTGTTGCCCGCGACTCCATGTAGTTGCTCTTGTCTTTCTTGATGCTTCTCTTGACGCTCCTGTTCACTTCAGAATGCTCTTCCTGTGCCTTGGTCTTTCCAGCTACATTCATGTGTGACTGTTGTTGACTGCCACCTTCTTCATTTTTCTGAGTGTTTCTTGAGGCCCAGGACTTCTTGACAGGTTGATGATAGTGCCTCCTTTACTCCTTGCCATTTCTCATCGATGATCTTTTCCTCTAGCAGCTCTTGTAGGACCTGAAACTTGTTGGAGAGTGAGATGGTGAACTCTTCTAACTTGGCTGGGTCTTTCAGGAATGGGGTGTTGTAATGCTGGCATTGGTTGGTCCCTCCTATCCATTTCCTCTTCAACTTGAGCTGCAACCGGGCAACAAGGAGATGATGGTCCGAAGCAACGTCTGCTCCTCGTTTGACACGTACATCCTGAAGAGATCTTCTGAACTTCTTCCCGATGCACACATGGTCAATCTGGGTCTCCGTCGACAGGTCTGGTGATACCCAAGTCGCCTTGTGTATCCTTCTGTGATGGAAGAAACTTCCTCCGATGACCAGGTTGATCATCTTGGCAGCCACTTGTGCGGTCTTTCCTGTTTCGTACATGGTGCGCACGTTCCATGTTCCGATGGTGATGGTGGTCCTGGTAGAGATGATGGTCATCGGCCTGGCAGCTTCCAGAGATTGGCTTTCACTACCTGGCATCATAAAACCTCCAGCTGGATATCCGTCCTCTCCCAGTACCGAAATGTTTGTCGATGTGTCTGTTGGCGTTTATGTAGCAGTGGGTTTTTCTATGGGGAGGGGTCGCTAGCCCCTCGCCCAACCCTCCTCCTTTCTCATCATGGGTTTGGGATTGGCAATGGCGGAGTTGCTGTAAAATTAGCAGTTTCTAAATGCTCTGTGAATATGGTTCACTATCTTTTCGGTTTATAAAAAAAAATATGAAATTTTATATATTGTAATCTGCTGAGAATCTAACAAGTGTTATTAAACGATTCCATTTGAGGTTTTTATAACCCTCATAAAATCAACTGTAATTTTCAACTGTTTTATTTCCAGTTTGTACTGTCTAAGTAGGAATTTAACCAGAATCTGGCTTAATCTTTAACCCATTCTGTGAGTTGTATTCTAAGACGAAAAAAGTAACTGTATTTTTGTAATGAGGTAGTTATGCATGAATTTGATTTTTTTATAAATAAATATAGTTAGTCACCTGTCCACCTACATCACTAAAGCTCAGCACTGCCTCATTTCCATTGCTAGGGTCATACCAGTAATTCATATTTATTGGTGTATTTTGAAGATCTTGCAGTTTATACAGGCATGAGATCTCTTGTTTAGAAAGCAGGTTGTAAAAGCAAATGTCCTTACTGGTAAACCCAACTGCTATCTAATAAAAAAGCATATATAAAATAGCTTAAAAAATACAAACCAACAAATGTATAAATAAATGTGTGCATGGATATGTGATTTAATTTTAAAAAGACTAATGTACCTTGTTTACATTTGGTATTGAAACCATACTTGTAACCCAAAGGTCTTTGGGTTTGACAGAATTGGTGCCAACTCATAGTTTTCTGTGGCACAAGGTTTTCACCCTAGATTTCCAGCAATCCCTCCTTGCTAATGATCAGATATCGGCTGGTGTTCTTCAGGTACATTATCTTTTGGATATGTTCCTTGAGAGAAGACGGGATAAATTTGAGGTCCTTCCACTAAGGAACCACCGAAGGTCTGGCTTGCTTGTCCCAGTCGAGAACGCCATCTCAAGTCACATCGACCTTTTCAAACAGCTCTCCGCATTCCACTTTTGTGCCTTGGCCAACAAGAAAGATTTGGTCAACAAACTCTTTCCTGGTCAGGTATACACATTCTTTCAGGTCTGGTAACTAAAACAAAGAAACTGAATAAAATAAATAAATAAATAAATATGAATTAAAAATAGATCAGTTAAATTATTTGACCATGTCAGCAAAACAAATGTCGACATTTAGCAGTATCGAGAAAACAACGTCAGAGCACGGAATCTCTGTGCATCAATAAAGGGGGTGTCGTGTTATTCCCCAGAGTGCGAGAGAATATTCTAGTCTTTTTTGCTCATCTCTAGAGCTGCAATGCCACAATTTGACATGAGGCTGACTGCAGCGGTGCAGTAAAACTAATACTTCATATGGAAAGACAAGTGGGTGGAAATGTAAACCTCTTCTAAATGATACACTCTAACAGATCAGTGTTTTTTTTTCCTCACCATCTAGAGATTAGAATACTGCTAGTGTTTGTATTTTATCTCAGAAAATAAAAGGGGACTTAATATATAGTTTTAGTAAGAAGGACTCCCACTGCGACTCCATGATTGTACCATGCCCTAGATGAGAATTTAGTTTACTTTCTGGGTAAAATAGATTTGCACATCCAACAGACATCTATGTGACACTGTAAAGGTACAACGATTTTGCTGCAATGCAAGGTTTGCTCTTATTTCTAAAATGAATACTACATTGAAGTATGTCAGAATGCCAATTAATCCTGACAATTTCACCATGCACAGCAGCTGTCATTTTTAATAGGTTTATCTCCCCTTGAAAAAAGTCTACTGGATCAAAATCTTGCAAATCTGGTCCTCTGCTGTATACTCTTGCATTGAAATGTTCTGCATAAAAAGACATAAATCATGTATTTATTATCATGTTTAGTGTGTTTTGGTTTACCAAGAAAAGCGTTTGCATCTTCATAAAATCGTTCATGTCCCCATGATGTCCTCCTGCTCTGTCTACTAAACATAGAGATTGAGACTTAAGTATAAAAAGCATAAAGTATTCAGAGTAGTGCAAAAATCATTAACGACTGTGATGAACATGTTTATGTATAATTACTCAGTAAATAAGGAAAGACTCAAAGGCAAAAAAATCTCAAACATTTGTATTTGTTCTGCATCCGTCACTACCACATAAATTGGGCCAACATGACTTTGCTTTAAAGGAAAGCTGTAAACTTGTCATATGGTAACATGTGAATAAAGACATGTAAACAACCATGATAAATTCTATAGATTCTGCAACATGGTTGTAGAACATTGCAGCTCATAATACTTTCTTTAAGGGTAATTATACAGTTTTTTTTTTGTTTGTTTAAACTGTGAATACTACATGTCAGATTGTACAAAACATGATTATTGCTCATGAATATACTCCAATCAGCACACAGTTGAAGTAATCATGGCTGCTGCTTAAAAGCCAGTTAGTCTTGGATCTTCACATCCTCATCAGTCCTTAACATACTGTACATGGTACTGCATTATTAAACTGTAAATGTATTTATTTGAAAAAGTTTGTATTGTAGCTAAGACACACAATTACACTTGGAAACTCAAAATAAAATAGTTTTTCAGGTATGCCACAAGTGGTCACATTCCTCAAGTCAGTTGGTGTAATTACCAACCTTTAATTTCACTTTATAAAGCCGGTTAGTCAATTTGTTTTGTTTTTATGTTGCATAATACATTTGTCACAGAATGCTGAAAAGTTTTGGTTTATTTACTTTGACTAACAGTTTGTAGATAGTGTACATTTTCATTCAGTAAAAGACATTTGATTTTAAATATTATACAAAAATAAAAGTCCCCAAAGGGTGCTTTACTCATTTTCTGATTCTAACGCTACGTGTGACAATTCTGCCTTGCACTTACTTGTTTTGAGTTCTTATTTTTAGAAATACATGCCAATAATTATTAAACTTCCATTAAATCCATAAATCTAATTTCTCTATTGAATAGTGCTTTTGACATCCATTTCACCACAGTGGGACTTAACAGATAACACACATCAGTGTTTTCATGTGGCATTTGCACTTGTTAACATTTGCTTTTCCAACACCAAAAGTGGTTTTGTGTGTCACAGCCAGAAAATACATTAAAACATAATGTGAAACACACACTAAAAGATCATTGGGTGCCAGGGAGTTCCACCAGGTTCATTTGCAGAGTTATTGCAACATTCATCAGATTCAGAGTATAAAAGCATGAGCGTGCAATAATGAGATCTGTTTACAGCACCCCCTTGATAGTAATCCTAGATTCTGGGCGATTCCACCTGCCTGTTTCATTGCTCTGCTCAGCAGCACCAAGCACTGTTCAAGTGACTTTGCAGCCACCTATTTTAGTAATATTTCTACTGTTGGAACATTAAACACAATAATCTAAATGTACAATCCCCAATTAGCATTAGTCTTGGACTACAGTACCTTATCTAATGCATCGGTTGACAACGATTAATGCTAAATTGGGGGGGTCTGAAAACCACCCAAGCACAGCAGAACAAATTACTTAATTATATTTCTTAACCAGTCACATAAGAGAACCCCAGTATTGTCAAAAACCAATGAAACATTTTAACATATGTAAACTATTTTTTATTGAATATTTGCCACCAGATATTGTTAAATACATAATTTGCATTTCTTCTTCAAGTTAATGTCAGAAAAAGAATACCAATATTTACACTTCATATAAGGAATGTTACATGACACATTAAGGCGCAAAATCTTTTGGCTTTCTTTTAGATAGAATGATAGTAATAGCAAAAGTGATGCTGAATCTTCATTGTGAGATCATGATTAAGCTAGAATAAAGTCTTACAAAAATATGGTGGAAGCTGGCAAGATTTCCGTTCGACATCCTGCTTCAGGTCTTGAAGCAAGACTTATAAATTATACAGTCAAAAACTTTACATATAAAGGTTGTCCTATCCAACATTAAAAATTACACCTAACAATTGAAGCTTCTAGGCAACAGTTTTGAAGGTCTGCAGTATCAAGTTGGTTTGATGGATTAGTCGGTTGGCGCTCACAAACACATTTATTGCCCTACAAAAAGAAAAGCAATTGTGTCAGTCAAACGTTAAGCCCTTCAGAGGTCACATTGTAAAGAAATGATTATAGTGTTTATAGGCTCTAGTCCATTTATGGTCAGGAAAGTTCTTTTCACTCTTAGTTTGCTTTAAATTATTATACTACACTCCCTTATTTTCTAATTCAATAATTCAGAAATGTGGTTAATTCTCAGTCAGAACAAAACTCTAACTGTCTATATTTAAGTGTGTATATACACTCATCAATAATTCAGAGAATTAAAAGAAACAAATATTAGGAGGACAAGTACCTCAGCAAGGAGGCAGTGATCTGTGACTTGGTGGCACACTTTGCCACACAGATGTGAGACCACCATAAAGACACATGGAACGCACACATTTCAAAAGCAAGAGAAATACCAGAACTTACTTTCCATCTTTGAAATAGGTCTTCAGTGTATCACTGAAGCTTTTGGAGTACTTTACAAACTCCTTCTTTTGGTGTTCAAGTGCCTTTAAAAAAACAAATAAATAAAAAATAGCAGCTTGTGAGGATGCTGCATTGCAGTTGTTTTTGTTTCTTCAAATCTAAAGAAAATAAGAATCTTATTTAGACAACATTTCAATCTATTGACACAGTTAAGTATCAGCTGTACTTACCCTGCGATTTTGATACTGATATTTCTTAAAGACATTGTTCACAGTGTCAAGAAGCTCTTTTATTGCACTCGCAATGTCTCTGCAGAGAAAAGATATGTTTTAATTATAGAATGCACTATTCTAAAAGACTAGAACTCACAGCAAGTCATTCAAGCTCAAGAGAACCAAGGGGGTTGTTCAACACTAATTAATATTTTTTATGCCTTTGAAACAGACTTAACCGTTTGCGGTCCTATGTCAGACCAGGTCCGACATTACAATTTTCCCTTCCCAACCCAATGTCGGACCCTGTCCGGCATCAAAAAGACGTGAAGCACAGGTCTAGTTGTTTTTTCTTCGGAAAAAACAAAGAAAATCTTTCAATGGCCGAGTGAGACCAATAGCAGCCAAAAAAAAGGGGGCATATCTGATAGCCCCATGTACCAGAGATAACACGGACATAAACAAAGGAGATAGCTGCTTCTGCATTCAGCACTCAAAGAATATCATAGACATTTGTAGAGCTTTTTGAGATGTTATAGTAATAAAATAGTGACTTGGATCGCATGATTGAGGAGTTTTTTTGAGGATTTATCAGTATGCACCTCTATAAAGAGGTATGTGAAATGCAGCGAGCAAGGGATGGAGCTTGGCTGGAGATGCAGTTGGAGATGAGTGTGCTTTTTTTGATTCAGTACCTTTTAAACCTGTTTTACTCTGAAAAAAAAAAAAAAAAATGAATGCATGTAAAATAAACAGCGCGTGTGAAAATAAACTGGACCAACGCCCCTGACAAGCGCTGAATAAACGGACTGCAAAGGGTTAAAATGAAACACCTTCCAGAATTTGGTCCTCTTGAGCTGGAATGACCATCTTATCGCTTGCCCCAAACTCATCCGCATTTTAAAAAGAGTAACCTCACGTTATAATACAGAAGCCATTGCAAAACTGAGTTATTTTAAAAAGTTGGGAAATTTTCAGCTCTAAGGCACTAAATGTTGTTACTGTATTAATGTAGTCCCTGTATAAACTAATCTGTACTCGGCCATCAATTAATAGCAAACTATAGCTGTGGGAAAAAACATTACATGCAACACGTTTTTTAAAAAAGAAATAATCTGTTTCACTTCAGCAGCTTTGTAAAACTGACAAATACAAAGAAATCTTTAAAAACAAACCCACTGAAGCAAATGATTCTTGTATAATGGCTTTATTTAAAGCCAAGTAAAACATCTCACAAGTACAGGCTAAGAATGATCAATATCTTGAAAATAAATAAGTAAAATGACAAATAGTCTTACGTAAGGACGAGGCTTAAAAATCGATACTTACTTGATTGTCTGGAGAAATCTGACTCTGTCATTAATCTCATCGGGTATTTTGCTGAGAATCTGTTTCAGTGCTCGTGCCTTTTCATTCAGGTCCTGGAACTCTTGTTCTGACCTGTCAATCATGTATTCTAGAATGGAACACACAGGTATTGTTAAATTAAGCATACTGTAGTTACTCCAACATTCGGGCCAACCTTAAAAGCTTCCTCAATAAAAACAAGGTAAAAAAATCTTAAATGCAAGAAATCCATATGCTGTAGACTGGTAATGCAATTCCTATGATGTCAGCCATACTACTTTCCCAACTTTGTTTGTCACACACACTGCATGTAAAACAAAATATTATAAATATTTTTGAAGTGGCTGTTTTAGTAACTACGACACTGAACTGGCAAATGCTGCATTTTCAACACTTTTTTTTTTTTTTTTTTTTTTTTTTTTTTAAAACATATTCAAGCAGCCACCATTTATAGAGAAATAGCGCCATCTGTGCAGTTATACATAAAGTCTACATTTAGAGACATTGCAAGTTACAGCCTTGCATGTATGTGTTTAACAAAATCCATATAAAAAGCAGAGCACAAACCTTCAACATCATCAGCAGCCATGCGCAGTAGAGATTCAGTGAAGTTCACCTCCACGTTTTTCTTCTCTAGAATTTTCACAATAATGTCCTGAGTAAGACCTGGGTTCTCCTTTTCAGCCTAAGAGTCAATAACAAAAGAACATGTCACTTACATCCCATACTGAAGAAGCAAGACATAAGTAAAAAGACTGTCATAAAATTTGGTATGCAGGTGATTTAATCCATTAAAATTTCTACTAAGTGGGCATCAATCGGTAGCCTATCGGCATGGCACCAATATAAGGAAAAAAAAACAAATCAGCTGTTGGCAGTTTGTTATTTTAGTCAATACCACTGATTTTGATGCTTGAATTTATTCCAGCACAGAGTTTAAATGTTTGGTCAGGTGGGCTTACACGACACAAGAACACAGAGACAGTCATTTTTCTTGCAGTGCAGTGTAACATGCAATCAACCAGCAGTAAATATGTCTCAAAAGAGTAGCATTTGGAATTTGTTTTAAATATCTTAAGACAACAATAGCATAGCCAAGTTGTGTGCAGCAGAACAGACTTGATGCTACATTAAAACCAACGATGAACTGTGGAGAAGATTACTCTGATGCTTTTACATAATTATAGCAAAAATGTTGGTTGAATCCTAAATAACATGGTTTAGTCCTTAGGCTTCCAAGCTGGCTTGGGAAGCCTATTGTTATTGTAAAAAATTATTATATATCATTTTTCCTCCCAAAACTTTAAACTGCTCCTGTTCACACCTGGTGTAACCAATCAACATGACACTTGGCCCGCATTATCCCATGTAGAGTACAGTTCAGATGCAAAAGAAAAAAAAACAAAAAAAACAACCTGTGCTCCTGCGTCAACCAAGATGGTGGCCTGACGCGTATTATGGGAAAAAACCTTTCAACAGCTGCTTCTTGGAAGCGGTGAACCGACTGATCGGACACTTCGCATATGTCATCAGCAACCAAAGTCGCTTCAAGTTTGTGAAGCAGAAGTTGCTGCGAAAAATTTTACTATCAAAATGGCTGCCACCAAATTTGCCAAAACGCAGCCCAAATAACTGCTTCTGTTTGCAAACCGTTTAACCAACTAACTCCTAACTTGCTAGGCATTATCCTGGGGACAATGGAATTCAAATATGGCAAAATGTTGTCCTTTTGTAAAACAAGATGGTGGCCAGACCTACGTTTCATTCTTAAATTTAACACCGCTTCAGTTGATTAACTCCAACTAACAAAGTTGACAAGCATCACCCCTGTGTCAATACAATTGACTTTTTCAAAAGGTCAAATGTAAATCTAGCTTATAACTCCTTACAGTGCACATAGGTTTATGGTAATTATACAACACGTTTAAAAACCCATATATTCTCTATTAAAAGATTACCTTGATTGTGACCTTTGACCTCTCCTTAAGGTTAAATATAAAATTAGCTTATAAGTCCTTAGAGTGTGTAGAAAGGGTCATGGTTACTATGGTGTATAAAGTTATAAAGCATCATGAGATAATTAACTAATGCAGTACTTTGAATTGAAACTGCTCCATAAAACTGAGCTGTTGCTGACACTTGCACTGAGCGTGGAAGCCATAAAATTGCCTGGCAGTTCTAGTTATTATTATTTACACAATGTACTTCAAAATCCCCTTTTATAATGTTTGTTTATCTTGCTCAATCTGCATTGGTTGTAGAGCTGTAGGTTTATTCGGTGGTATTTTGAAGCAGAAATTGATTACAGTGCCGTCTTTTGTTAAGCAACAAATTCAAGTTTGACTGAATTTTGTAACTGGAAGTGTAATACTTATAGCCAACTTTATCGGTGCACCTCTACTTTCCACATACATTTTTCCATGGATCTACCATAAGATCTCATATAATTTCCAGTAACTTAAAATGATTGGTTTATTATACTCTATCTCTATACACAGTCTAACTTCACTATAACAAACCCCCTTTAACGATCCAAGTAGCAAGAATCACCCCACTCCCCACACCCCACGGATAAAACGATATCGGTAGTGACAGATACTGAACTTTCTCCAGTCTGAATGTGTTATTCCCTCAGGTGAAAACAAATACCTTCATAGGCTAATTCAAAAGATAAAGCTGATTCATAGGTAACCTATTGTAGTGCGAATCATGTGTGACGTATGCAACCATTGCCATCTTCACACAAACTGCAACCATGGCAAAGGCGTGAGGAGGTAACAAGATTAAAACAGTGTGCATTAAGAAAAGCATGAAAAATATGAAGCAATCTACGCTGGACATGTTTTAAGAGAAAGGGCATTAATTACTGTATTCAGCATGGAAGTGTACTCTTTCATTACTGTTTTTTTTTTAATATACAGTTTAAATGTTGATCAATGTGAAGTTGTCTTGAAAGAACTAATGTATAAAGATGTTAATTTCATTTCTTCATTATT
Organism: Polyodon spathula; assembly: GCF_017654505.1. Lineage (NCBI taxonomy): Eukaryota > Metazoa > Chordata > Actinopteri > Acipenseriformes > Polyodontidae > Polyodon > Polyodon spathula. The sequence goes on from NC_054544.1 coordinate 32,513,943, forward strand.
CTGATACAGCAAACTGCCAAACCCCATTATAATGAACAACTTGATATACCAAACATTTCTCCAGGTCCCAGGGGGGGTTGGTTATACTGTGTCACCCTGAAATCTTGATGCATTTAAATTGTTTTTTTTTCCCTTTGATTTACACAACCTATTCAACACTTTCATTGTGTGAAAAAAGGGGAGGGAACGGACAACAAATCAATTAAATAAAAACCTGAAACGTCTTCATTAGATAAGTATTCACCCCCTTTGATGTGACACTCCAAAATAAGCTCAGGTGCAACCAATTGCTTTCAGAATTCACAGAGTAAGTTAAATGGAGTCCATCTGTGTGCAATAAAAGTGGTTCACATGATTTCAGATTAAATACACCTGTCTCTGTAAGGTCCCACAGTTGGGTAGTGCATTCAAAGCAAAGATACTACCATGAAGACCAAGGAGCTTTCAAAACAACTCTGAGATAAAGTTGTGGAAAGGTACAAATCAGGGGAGGAGTATAAAAAAGGTTTCAAACGGCACCCCTTGGAGCAGTGTGGAAGGTATCACCCAGAATCTGCTTAGAGCAGGCCGTCTTCCCAAACTGAGCAGCCGGGTAAGAAGGACATTGGTCAGAGAATTCACCAAGAGGCCAATAGCAACTAGCAATAATAGCTGAAGTACTCCACAAATCAGGCCTGTACATAAGTGGAAAGAATGAAGCCATTTCTGAAAAAAGCCCATGTAAAATCCCACTTGGAATTTTCAAAAAGGCATGTGGCAGACTCTGAAAAGATGTGACAAACGATTCTGTGGTCCGATGAAACAAAAAATGAACTATCTGGCCTAAATACAGACAAATCATTCGGGGAAAACCTGCTTCAGTCTGCAAAAGAAAGACTGGGACGGAGATTCACCTTTCAGTAGGACAATGACCCCAAGCACACATTCAAAGCGACACTGGAGTGGCTTAAAAAGAAAGTGAATGTCCCAGATTGGCCCAGTCAAAGCCCAGACTTGAGTCCAATTAAGAATCTGTGGCAAGACTTAAAATTGCTGTCCACTAAAGATCCACATCCAACTTGACAGAGCTTGAACAATTTTGCCAGGAAGAATGGGCGAATATTGCATGATCCATGTGCAAACCTGGTAGAGGCTTACCCCAAAAGACTCACAGCTGTAATTGCTGCCAAAGGTGGTTCTACCAAGTATTGACTCAGGGGGGGTGAATACTTATCTAACCTAGACATTTCCTTTTTGTTTTTTTCCCCCTTCATTAACTGTTTCACATAAAAAATTATCTTGCCTCTTCAAAATGTTGAGTATGTTGTGTAAATCAAAAGGAAAAATCCCATTTATATGCATCAATATTTCAGGTTGCAAGACAACAAACTGTGAAAATGACGAAGGGGGGTGAATACTTACAATAGGCACTGTGTGTGTGTGTGTGTGTGTGTGTGTGTGTGTGTGTGTGTGTGTGTGTGTGTGTGTGTGTGTGTGTGTGTGTGTGTGTGTGTGTGTCGCAACTTGACATAGCTGAAACTTTTTGCACATTCTACTTTTGAAGACATTTTAGAAAATTGTTTTAAAGCCACAGTAACCAATAACCCCTTGAATTCTGCGAGGAACACACTACACAATGCAGCTCAAAGGCTACTAACAAAAACAATCATCATCAGAATCTGGAAATGTTATGCAATATTCAAATTATATTAGGATTTAGTTTTTGTTCAAACATGTTTAAACTACATTACAGTAAATTAGAAACTTACTTTAATGAAGGCTGCTCTCAGAGTCTGTGCTGCCGATAAATTTACTCGCTCCAGCTGCAATAAATATCACAGACACAAAAAGCAGGGCATTGGGGTTTGGATTACAAAGTAATAAAAAACACAAAGCTTACAAAATATGCTTACAATTTCCAGCAATATAACTTTACTATAAAACCCACTGTACAAGACTATTTTATTTCGTAACCATTGTAAGTCAACTCATAAGACAGATACAATACAGAAAATACAACTTATTTTTGGGTGCACATATTTTTCTAGGAAGGATATTCATTTAACTGCTTCTAACGCATTAAAAAAAAAACAGTACACAGGTGCATAATGAACAAAATGTGTGATCTCTGAATTCATACCGCCAATAGGTTAATCATCAGGTGATTCATTAACATCTAGAGTGATTGGAGTGAAAAATATTGTGTGCACCATTATAAACAGTGCAGAGACACAATCAAAATTCAAGAAATGTTTGTCGTTTCTACTGTATACAGATGGGAAAGATACTACATTTATCTTTTGTGTGTGCTGTGGTATTCAGCAGGAATATAAATACCTGGATTAGTGCATTGCTATGCTTCTCAAATATAGGACACTGATGATCAAAGCAGACAGCCAATTAATCTGCATTACAGAGTCAACCGAATCAGATCTGTTAACTATGCCAAAGTTGCATTTAGAGCAGTTACTTCAAAAAGTGTGCATAGAACCATTTCTCTCAGACCTATGTAAAACTTTTGAACTAAAGTAGAACATACCTCATTAATATATTTTCAAAATATAAATAAATATTGTATTGCTAGGAGGCTGAAAACAACTTGAGCACCTATTTCCATTACAATTGTATAACCAAGCTGCTACTACCAGCACCATCTACGCTATCCCCACACCCACCACTTGATTTCCTGTATTGGGCAGTTCATATAGCAGACAACTTGAATCACCTGAGCAAGTTGGTCACACTTCCAAAACAGCTCTAGTGTTGACCCACTTTAGAATGTATTGTGAATTAAATAGGTTACATTCTAGAATATATTTTGATTCATATACAAGTACAAAAAGATTTCCTGACATAAGTTGCAAAGTTTACTCAATTTAAAGACAATTTTAAAATCAGGTACCTCATTGAAGACTGGGTACATGACTGCATAGAGCGGCATGGAAACCATTGAGGTTGTCTCTGCTTCATTCTTCAACTCTTCCATTGTCATCCTTGTCCAAAAGCCCACTTTTGGTGAAAAAGTGCTACAGAAGCAGGTAACACTTCATTCACTGCACTGTTACTATGATAGAGTCCAAGAAAACATACAACTGCAAACAATGCGGCTCTCCTGAAACCGTAAGAAACCCAAGTTAGGTTAAGATAACAAATTATGAATCCATGCATCCAAGCCAATATTAATCTGATTGCAATGCACAAATTATCATATTCAACTTAAATTTTCAACTTGAAATGAAAGGCTTTATAACTAGGCTACATCATACATGCATATTTTGATACGTATATCATGATCACTGTCCATGTACTGTAGGTGGTTAAACTTGAATAGGGAAATGAACAATGACATAGCCTGACATGCCACCTCATACTTTTATCAGCAGTGAGAAGAACTTTGGTTACTGTATTAGTCCAATTAAACTGCTGGAATTACACACATATTGTAAAAAAACAACAACAAAACAGGGTCCTTAAATAGCATCATAAAGTTGCTTAGGATTCTATTTAACCTATCTGATAAACAGTTTTGGACCTCATCATGCCTGTTCTAAAAACCCGAATGTAGCCTCTAACATATCTTAATCAATGTCTTAACCCCTTTTGCACTACAACTTAATCCCCTTTCACACTGGCATGCTCTACCCGGGTCAGGACCCGGTGTTATGCGGGTCGGCTACGTGATTTCACACTGCTTTTAATAAAGCAGGGTTGACCTGGGTGACAGACGCAAGTGCACAATGCGTGTATCAATGCCCCTGAAGAAGCAGCTTGTTACGGACACTTCCATCCAAACTTTTCTGGATTGAACCTTCAGCCCAAATGTTGATTAGAGCAAATGTTTCTTCATCCCTGCTGCAATCTGGCTCATGGTGTGTCTCAATCAACAAAAATATGGCTAAACAGAATAAACTGAAATGTTCCTTGTGGATCCGAAACCTTTACGCAGGCGTGGCTGTTTGTTAATTTGTCAGCTTATAAACAGCCAGCATGCATTTTGTCTCGCTCAACCCTGGTCAAAGAGTGTCAACCCACATCCTGAGGTGGGTTGCTGAGACCTGGGTCAACCCGTGTACAACCCAGGTATGTGGTTTCACACTACACAAGATTGTGATTCAGGTAGCCAGAACCAGGGTCCTGACCCGGGTAGGAGTGCTAGTGTGAAAGGGGCTTAAGACTCATCTCCACCAATGTCTGGCGACTGCTTCAGACATTCTTTATTGCAGTGAAGGATCTACCTTCAAATTCTTTTTTTGTATTCTATTTGAAATTTAAGTCAGCTTCTGTGTAAATGTACTGTGTTAATACAAGTTAAAGTTCAGTGTCTTAAGCTTTACAAATACAATACGCTTAACAGTTACATTATGCTGTACTTCCTTTACTCAAGCTACCTATTGGTTTGAACGGTATATATATATATATATATATATATATATATATATATATATATATATATATATATATATATATAGATAGAGAGAGAGAGAGAGAGAGAGAGAGAGAGAGAGAGAGAGAGAGAGAGAGAGAGAGAGAGAGAGAGAGAGATAGATATTGGACTAAATATAGGATATACTAATTCCAAAACTACAGTACAGTGTACATTATTTTAACAACTACATAATCAGATATGTAGTCGAACGTCTACTTTTGTTACTGATGTGGTACTGCTTCAGTATTGCCTAGGTCCACTATTGGACAAAATCTGAAGAAAAAAAAAAAGGTGTAAATCATTACAACAGTATGGTACCCTAGTGTATCCTGTTTGGAATTTCAAAATTTTAAAATGACTAACACAATGACAAACTAACAGATTTTTATATTCGGAAACGCTGTTAATACTTTCAAATAAATAGTAAAAACACTTACTTCCTGGTATACTGAGGCCTGTGCGGTAGATAGTATTTCTGCTGCAACACAGCTGCAGGTGCGGCTTAGCACCCGGCTGACAAGGCTTGGTCGTCGGACACCTTTGTAACCGAGTTCCGTACTAACAACAACAACCAGCACCACGAACAGGCCGGAATGAGGCCCTATTCTGCAAATCTCACCGTATATTTACTACATTTGCACCTATATCTTCACAAGAAGGCTGCGCAAAACATCTGCCGTAACGAGTTTGGAAAACGTACTATTAAGAAACATCGAACAAACAGTATTAGCTAATAATAGCAATTTATACGAGGAGTTGTTAAATCGTATCTGCTTGATCCTTTTTGTGTTAGATAGAACTGCTATACACTTATTTTTTAAATGGTATAATGTAATACTACCGTGTTTATCATACATACCTGTTTCCACGAACCGAAACCCGAAAAATCGTCCTTACCTTTTTTTTTTTTTTTTTTCAACGGAAGTTTTCTGTGTTCAACAGCTGCGCAGACAGTTAAGACGAAGTACAGTATATAACAACCAACCAGCACCCACTACCCAAGTCTCCACATCCTTTTAATTAGAAATTGTAGTCTTTTGAGTTCCATGTCAAAACTCAAACATGTAGACGTATTGCAGTCAAAGAACTACAAATACCAAGAAGCAGTTGGGGGGAGGGTTGTACTTTCAGCCAATAAATCAATCTGAACTGCTCGTTCAAAGAATAAAGACTTTTTTTTTTTTTTTTGCAAAATACATGTCATTTCTTTACCAAAAATGGATCACACGGTATTGATTGTCCGAGACGAACTGCTATATCTTCAAATGCTGACAAGAAGAAGAAAAACTGTTTTAGGATTGTAATGCGCTTGGAAGAGAGAACACTGAAAACAGCCAATCGGAAGGGAGGTGGGCAGAGTCTACTGTACACATATGTAGCTCTACCTGCGGCGGCGTCGGACTAAAGAAGATAATTCAGCAGAGGTGGAGTACCAATTCTTGGTAAGGAATGAAATTTTTGTACATTATATTATAAGAAGATATATGCATTCATTTTGTATGTACCTAAATGGTAATGTGCATGTGTAATGTATTATAAGGGTAACTTTCTACGACGGTCTCGAATTCAATATATCAGTAATCTTAAATTATTTTTATTGTACAGCAGTGTATGATGTCTAAGTGTAATTTCGCAGTTGCCAAAGAAACTGACGGTGAGACAAGTAGCATTACACCGTGTAATTTTTTTTTTTTTTTTTTTTTTCCTGGGTAATAAGTGTTATTTCCTAATTGCTTATGCCTCAAAAGTATAGAAAATGGCTATTATTCCCCACAAACTTTGCTTTTGTGACCAGGACAGTGATTTCAAAATATCACTATTTCCAATGGGAAAACGGGCAGATGTGTGTCTTTTCGTTCACATAAAGTCAGAAAAAAACAACATATGAATCCAAATTAACATGTATTTATACTAAAGTAATACAAAAATGACTACAAAAGATTTAGAAGTGAGTAGTTTTTTCGAGATTATACTGTAAATACAGTTACAAAAATTGTGTTACATAGTGTTATTTGTTCTCTTGTTCTCGCTTCAAGTACTGATTTTATATGCAATCTGAATGCATATTGTAGTTGTGCTAATATCCCATATGTAGTAGTACTACTAGTACCAGTTGTAGTTGTAGTCCTATTTAAATACCGGTGTGCGGTCCTTCACCAGCTGTCACAAAGGAGGGGAGGGGAGGGGTAGTCGTGGTACAGTAGCATTAATATTAATAATGGATCAGACATAATTGGCTCACTGAAATACGGTTTGTTGTTTTTTGAGAAATGTAACTTTTTTTTTTTTTTGTACACTATTTTTTTTCTAAATGAGAATGTATGCACTAAAGTAAAATGTTTTTAATACAGGTAATTTGTTTTTCAGGCACTACAGTACAAGAGGTACTGTAATTATACAGCTTGTACAGCTAATTCTTTTTGACAAATTAAAAGTTAATTATATTAATATTTACCTGAGAAAGCACAGTATCCATTCATAAACATGTGCACAATACCGCTAGTGCAGTACCAGTTATGTTGTTGTGCTCTTGCATTGCTGGAGACAATATCAAGTAAAATGTGTGTGCCCTAATGACGTATTCAAGTTGATCTTCAAAAGCAGTAGTTCATGTAGCTGATCTGATCGTCAATAGCATTTGACCACCATGCTAATGTATTATTTTTCCATCCTATTGGTTTAAATATATATCTGTACTGCTTAAATTACTTTGGTTAATAATATTCAGAGAATACTGGTACATTCCTTCAGTATTTTCATTAACATAATTGTTTTCTGCCCAGTTAACAAATGTTCTGTATTTTGATCCTTGATTTGTATCAAACTTGGCGCATGAGACACAGAGCCGTTGTAGAGTGACAGCTCTGAAGGTAATGCCCTTCCAAAAGTTTGCCACAGTACATTTGTACAGTAATGTTTCATTTTTACCATTATTTACCTATATTTTACTATGCATTTACCATAGTTTAGCATGTTTTAAAAATGTTCACCATACCTATCTGGGCTTTAGCCTGCTTTCACTATGCTTTTATTACACGTTACTGTGCTTTTTACCGTGGTAAACTTTTGCAGAGACAGCCCTTACCACAGCTGACAGAACACAGATGTAGATGTATCCATTAAATGCTCCAAACCAGAATTGTTCAGCCCTTTAAGAGTCTGACTGATGACCAGGGAGATCTTTACAAGCCATACAAAAAAAAAAAAAAAAAAAGTGTGTGTGCGAGTGCATTTCTAACATAAAATACAGCCTGCAGTCTTGATTGTCGTATTTCATGAATAAAGCATTCTCTAGGCTGTTTTGCATTTTGGTTTTCAGAAGTTGCAGGTACTGTGACAAGTCCAGTGATTATCTATAGCAATGGAGTAGAGAAGCTGTGGGAGGATTTGAATGTGACAAGCATAAATAGTTATTGTAATATCAATGAACAGCTAGAGTAAGCACAAATCTGCAAGTCAGGTACAGTAGGGTTTGTTAATTGGTCATTTACATCATTCAAAATATTTGGGGAAATCGAAACATCATCAGAAACTTCTTGCTTATGGAAGCACCTGCCAACTAAGCACCTATTATCAACCTTCCTTAAAAGTCTGTGATATTATGTCTTGATCATTTCGGATGAAGGTTATCTGCAGCTTTTAATGTTTAGAATAATTGTAAGGCATTCTATTTGCATAATGATTACTTGAGATGGGGGAGCGTAGTTTGGGCATATTGTTTTATTCTGTATTGGAGCTGGTGGTTGGCAGTGGCATGGGCTATTATAACTGAGCTGATGACAGGGTCAAAGAGGCAGGCCAAGAGGTAATTAAAACACCTCTTCAGACCGCTACAGCATGGTGGTTCTTCTAGCCTGTCCTACAGTAAAGAATGGTAAACACCCCAGTGAGGCAGGCCAAAATCCCTAAACCTTAATGTCATAAGCTGGGAGGTCAGTCATTCCAACAGTATTCTTTTGTAATTTATGCTAAGTCATTCAGATTCTATTCTGAAAACCAGGGTTCTGTATGTCCCCAAAGTTACATCATACTTGTTACAGCTGTATACAGATGCAATGCAGAGGCAATGCACGTGCCGTACAATGCTAATGGAAAGGGATTCCTAAACAGATACAGTGTGATCTTTATTATTCCGTCCGTGGGTAACAGTGTGCAATGATTCAATTGAAAGTAAGAAGATTGGATAATGCTGTAATCCACTATAATTCTGATAGACAAGCCAGAATGAACATCTGAATTGAAATTGTATTGCAACGTAACAATTTCTGATCTGCCTAGGATAGTCCTGTGCAGGAGCATGACCTATTCTCTATTCTAGGCAGTATGATACAATATTTAATTGATGTGATGGATTGGCAGAGATGCTAAAGATGAGGTAAGATTCATCAATTACAATACAGTCTATTTCCCAAACAGGATGTGAGGAGAATTGTTAAACATTGTAGAAATACTTTCAGCGTCACTTGGACCTCCAAAATAAAGTGCATTTAAAAAAAACATTTAATTTGATTTTTTTCATTATAATATATATATATCTATTATATATATATATATTTATATATATATATATATATATATATATATATATGATGCACAATGTTATGTTATTTCCCTGAAACTGAAATAATATTACTGAATTAAATGTCAGATTTAAATTAATGAAACCTTCTTCCACCTCTGCCTCATAACTATCTGAAATACATTGTTTTATCTGTGCATTTAATTTGATTGTATATTGCTTGTCATTTGAATGAACACCCCCAGCCTCTTGATACCAGAGACACATTCCTCGCTGCACTTCATGGAGGTTTAAAAGCAGGTCATCCATGTCGCATCAGTAAAACCATGACTATCGCATAATCCCTTCAACAAACTGCACGTTTGTTAATCCTGTGCCCTTGCTGCAGATATTGCATTGATTGCAGTTGACAGCTGTATATGGTAGTGTTCAGCTGTTGTTGTTGTCAGCTGGGTATGAAATTGACTGCAGCGTACAGCAAACTAGCCTACAGACAGGCCTTCTTTTAATATTGCTTCCATTTATTACAATTGTTCCTGACAAAACAAGACACAGAATTTATATATATATATATATATATATATATATATATATATATATATATATATATATATTATTTATTTTTATTTTATTTTTTTTTTTTTTAATAAAAACAAGGGATAGTGAATGGACCTGTGGTGTAATAACCTTTTTTATTTTTTTTCTTGTGTGGTTCTACTGTGACCTTCAAAAAGGTTAACCCTGATTTACCCATGTTTACCACTGTCGGGCCATGCCACATCCAAACTGTTTCTAATCAGACTATGGATTTTCAGAGCTGCTACACCTCAGAAGCAGGTTTACAGAGCTTTTGGGTTATGCACCTCACAAAGAGATGTGCCGGCATCAGTGAAAGAACTGCTGTAACTGCAAAGAACTGTCGTTCATATGGAAGAGACATGGGGAAATCGCAAGCTAATGAATACCTCAAGGGAGCTTTTGTTTAGCAGCTGCTTCCCAGTGCTGTTTTAGCATGATAGATTCTACCTGCTAGTTTTCTCTCGCAGAGATACAGGAAATCATTCTCCACAGTGCCTGCCCTGGATGTTACCATAGACATTTAAATATGCTGTACTATCAGATATCTGATTCCCTAGCTCGTGGACAATGCGCAGGAGATTGACACAGGAATGTCATTTAATGTATTTGATGTAAATATCCTTGCTAAATAATATTAAGAAATATATAGATAAGTACTCTTGGAACACAATATGCATGTCACATTCTCAGATTAGCCTTTGTAGTTAAAGAAGGAATCAGATATTTTTGACATTTGTACGTAAATGCCAGGTTTTGTCATTTTTGACTCATGGTGGATTAAGAATGCATATGTATTCAGCTAAAGGGAGTCAGAAGTTGGGTTTTAATTTCTAGTTCGCAACCTTTAAAAAAGAAAGTGGAACATGTTGTAAAGGTTACCAGTGGGCAGGGAAACTATACCCTCATTGTTTCACTAACTAAAATGTATTGCTTGAAATGCAAAAAAAACTGAAGGGTATGATTGTGCTAGAATTCCTTTTAATCACCCCTTTCCTAATGAACTGAGAGAGTGAGAGTGAGTGAGTGAGTTCTGGTGGTGTTTAGTTGTTCACTGTCCAGAGTGCTCTGGTTTGTTCTTTAAACAAAAACAAAAAAAAAGAACAAGTTTTGCTTGACGAGCGTTACGCAGAGTAAAGAGGAAAGCTGCACATCATCAACTACGAAGCAATTAATGTATTTGTAATGACCCCTGTGCCTTCTAATGAACAGATTTTTAAAATAAATGAAGGAATAAGCATTTACAAAGTTAATGTAGAATTGTTACATTGCACATAGCACTAATCCTCCTGTAAGCAGAGAAAGCCTGGATTTGTGTCATCTCAGATGTAGCTGATACAGCTGTGTTAACCTCAACAATGAGAGAGATACCTTTTCATACATGTTCAAGTACCATGCTCCACATAGGATTAATGTGTTCATGAATTCCCACATAACGCTTCCTGTCCTTTCTCATTTTGTTTTTGTGTTGTATTTAGAGAATTCAAAACCTCCTGAGTCATGCTTTTACTTGGAATTTTGATGCTACTTTCATTGCAAGCACTGCCTGTGAAAACTGATTTTCAAGATGAAACCATCACAGAGCTTTCTGTGAACCTGTACCACCAGCTGCAGTCTGCGGGAAATGAAGAAAATATTATCTATTCCCCGCTAAGCATTGCGGTGGCAGTGGGGATGGTTGAGCTTGGGGCCCGGGGTTCAACTTTAAAAGAAATAAGACAAGTAATGGGCTATGGCAACCTGAAGGGCGGTGAGTACTGTGTAAATGAGTAAATAAGACTCGGTTTACCTGGCAGTCTGTTGTCATTCTCCCTCCACTCACAAACCAAGGTTTCAGTTAGACTTCATTTGGAAGTATGTTTGAGAATAAACTAGCAGCAGTAGCATTTCTTCCTTTTTAAAATATTGATACCTTGAACTACCTCCATATAGCATACCTGCTGTTTACTTCCATGTAGGTGTATAGCACACCTGTATTTTTTAAATAATTGCATGTGGCAATATTACAAGTTTAAAGAAAGCTGTCAAATTGCATGCCTCACTTTTAAGTAGTCCTATTACACTTTGGGGTCAAAAGACACTGCTGAGCTTGTCCGTTATTAGTGGAAGCTGCTGGTGGATTAATGATAGGTTAAGAAGGCCTGGAAGGGGTGGGGACAATTGTATTGCCCAGGTGAAATGATCTAGTAGGAAGTGCAAGCCTATCTGAATATAGGACATGCAAACTAAGCTTCTTTATCCAATTATGATAACAGATACTGTATAACTTTTAAAACTGTAAGTTGCACACGTGAGATGTACGTATCATATGGAAGTTCATGGGGGGGGGTACTATTATTTATAACCATATGTTGAATAGTAAATTATTTAATTTGACAATGCATGGATCAAATGTACTGTTTTGTTAATGTACTTGTTCACAATACAGGGGATGAGTTCCTTTTGCTGAGGAATCTCACTCAGTCCTTGGTGGTAGATGAAAGTCAGTATGTGGTTAAACTGGCCAACTCGCTCTTTCTACAAAACGGTGTCCACTTCAATGAAAACTTTGTGCACATGATGAAGAAATACTTCCATGCAGAAATTGAAACTGTGGACTTCAGTCAGTGTGCTGCTGTGGCTGATCATATAAACAAGTGGGTGGAAAATCAAACAGAGAGTAAGTTTTATTATTCTGTATCTTTTTAAAAATGGCAGGAAATGGTGAATTTAACTGTGGAGAAACAATTCAAGCAAATCACAACAGAAATTGGGGTCTATTCACTTAATCTATGGTAAGTAGAAGTGGGTCTCAAAATAACAGTATTGTTTCAATCATTAAAATATGACCATTTGTGGGTTTTAACATATTCTTAGATGCACAGTAAATACAGCAGAAAGACTCACAGGCCCTATTTTAATGATCCAAACTGGCCAGCTGCATTTACCAACAGCTCGTTAGACCCTAATATTTTTGATTGAAATCCTCCCAAAAATGAAATGATAGCAAAGGCATGTTTTATCTTTGTCTTTTTATCCACAGACAAAATCCACAATCTTTTATCGGCCAGTGACTTCAGCAGCGTCTCTCGGCTGGCCCTTATCAATGCCGTCTATTTTCGAGGAAACTGGAAGAACCAGTTCCGCCCAGAGCACACACGCACCTTCTCCTTCACTAAAGATGATGGGAACGAAGTGCAGACTCTCATGATGTACCAACAGGGAGATTTTTACTATGGTAGGCAGACCTTAGAACTTTCATCCTCCAATCAGAAAGCTCCATCAGAGGGCACTGCCACACGGTATATGACCGCAGTACTAATAGTTCTGTCATCTTCCGTCTATCAAATATTTGTCCACTACTGCCATATAATAAATGATGAAGAAACAAGCCCTGTGTTATAAACTACTATACTAGCAACTTTATTTTTAAGCAGTCTTCAAGAATTACAACAGTCTGACATGTATGATGTGCACAGGCCCTGAGTTGTGTGGGGTTTTTTAAAAATATACACTCCACTTGTTTATGGCTTATTTCATTATTTTTATTTTGCATCCACGACTTTATAAAATGTAGGTGCTGCAGTCTTTAGGAACAGCTGACATTTTTATTTTTCCTATATGCGTTTATAAAAGCTCTCTGGAGTAAACTGCATTTGAAATGCTGGTAGTATATTCTGTATTCCTCTAACACTGTCCCTCAACTCTTTAGCTTCTAACTTTTTCAGCAGCATACCGGACTGTGCTGCTGTCACTGTGGTCTTTTTGATGCCATGTCCTTCACTAATATGATTAGTAGTGACTCCAAGGCAAGGTTGTACATAAAAATTCCATTGAACACTGTCAGCATGCTGAGCAGGATAGCCAATCTTTGAATTTGAAATGCATTCCCTGTGACTTTGAGCAGGATGTTTGCTGGCATAACCAGCCAGTGATTAGGATAGCTCAGATCTGAACCTTTGCCAAGACAGTCACAGCAATAAACATGCAAAAACTATTTTACTCATCACCTTTTCAGATTAACTATTGTAAAAGAAAAGCAAGAAACAAACTGACACACACTACTATTATCGGTACAAAAAATGTATCTTAAGTAAAAATTGTATATATCTTTAACTAAAGATTTTTTTTGCCTGTGATGAGAATTTCAGAAATACAGCAGGGCTTCTGGTAACATCTCTGCCATGGCATTAACGGCAAGGACAGCTGACAGACGAAGACAATTATGGTTCTGATACTCTTAACCTTGCATAGTAATCACGTTCCTACAGAGAGCTACCTTGCATAGTAATCAAGTTCCGACAGAGAGGTTGAGCAGAACATGGTTACTGTAAGCCTGGCTGGAGCAGATAAGCTCTTTTAATGAATTTCCCAAAATTGACTGCAAAATGCAGATATAACCAGTAGCCTTGTCTATATTCTTCCATCTGTAGGTGAGTTCAGTGATGGTACTTCAGAAGCTGGAGGGGTTTATCAAGTGTTGGAGATGCCATATGAAGGAGAGGAGATGAGTATGATGATAGTTCTACCCAGGCAAGAAGTGCCTTTAGCCACACTAGAGCCCTTAATTAAAGCCCAACTCATTGAGGAATGGGCAAGTGCTGTGAAAAAGCAAAAGGTGGAGGTGTACTTACCAAGGTGAGATACAGTACAGTGAAATGCCTTTTTTTCCACTTCTGCAAAGGCTCCAATGTAGTTCCCTCAACTCTCACTGGATGAGCTTAGCAAAAAGAGTATATTTGCTGAGGTGTTAAGTCTCTCAGTACCTGTCAAATAAGTTGTGTTTTTTTTTTCACAATCTACTAAAATCAGACACTGTATTTGAACAAGTTGCATTCCAAATAAATAAATAAAAACAATTAAATGTAACAAACAGATTTCTTTACTTTTGATGCCTATAGTGCAGTTTTCAAATATGAAAAATGTTAGCAGGCTGATCACAATTCTCGGTCCTTGAAAGGCTGGTTCTCCTATAGTTTATTCATTTTTAGATGGTTCCAGAATTGATAGCTTGTCATAGCTGTCACTGGAATGTAAAAGATAAGAATCAGCACCCCTGAAGGGCAAAAGAAAGTTTGTGTGTGTTGGAGTGATTAGCCAAGTCACATTAATGAGGTCTACAGGGTGCTGGATAAAGGGCATTTATTCCACTTAGTGATTCACAGTGGCTGATTATGTTGGCAGGTTCAAAATAGAACAGAAGATTGATTTAAAAGAAAGTTTGCAGGATCTTGGTGTAAAGAAAATGTTTACAAAAGAGGCAGATCTTTCTGCTATGACTGGTAAGTCTTTTTTAGTTATATTTTTCCTTTTTCTAACACCCTATTTTGTAGTTTAGGTTCACCAAACGTATACGTACAAATACAATGCTGAAAAAATGTGAAATCAAATCTGTGCTGTTGAGTTTAAATTAACAAAGTATTAACTTATTGTCTTTTTTTTTTAACTACAGTATCAAGTTATGGAAATCATTTATGTACAAAACCTGTTAATTAATCACACGTTCCCGTTTGGCTGTTGAAGGGGATTAGGGAGGAGAAAACTGTGTAATTAATACAAAAATAAATAGCAATGCTTTGTGGCTTTTAACTACCTAATCGATACTCCATTATTAATTATTGGCACAGCTTAATTAATTAAAACATGTTGAAAAATTTTAGCCATTGTAACCGCACCATGTATCTCCTGCTGTGTCGTTTGGCATTTTAATGTACTGTACCACATGTCTGACCCTATGCTCCAGATGGAAAGGATCTCTTCATTGGAAAAGCAGTTCAAAAGGCTTATCTCGAAGTAACTGAAGAGGGGGCAGAAGCTGCAGCTGCTTCAGGTACAGTTCTCATGAATCGGACTACAGCGTTGTATAAACCATGATTGTTTGCATTTAAGTTTACATACATTTCATATAGAAGAGATCTCCAACACCTACCTTTCCAACTGTCTGCTTTTTGTCTTGTAGGGATGATTGCACTTACAAGGACATTAATACTATACCCACAAGTAATGGCAGACCACCCATTCCTCTTTATCATAAGAAACAGAAAGACAGGTGAGAGGCATTGTAACTTCTGTTTTCAACATGTGTGCTTCAATGAGAATTGCAAGATGCATGAATCAAAGAATGATTTATTTTCAACAGGGCCTAGTGAGAATAGTACACATTGGGGTAGATGGAAGGATCGGGCAAAGTGATTTGCGAGTTCAAAACCCCCATAAATCTGATTTGTAGCGGCCGCTGAAGATGCGGCACATGTAAAGAATAGTGTTCACCTGGCGTTCTGCACCTGCTATCAAATTTGCACTTTACAATCTATTAATCAATTAAAATTATATTGAAATGCATTCAAATGAAGAAAAGAGCACGGAAGTGGGCGCAAACATTAAAATGTGATATAAGGATTTTGCCTTGCACTTAAGCAATTGCTGACCCTTCAAAAACTTTACACCTCTTCTTACAAGGTGCAAGTCATTGTAGAAGCAAGTAATTAAGATGAGGAGAGGCAAGAACATGTTCGGAGGAGAAAGGCAAGACAAAGACGACCCTGCATATTCAATCCCAGGGTCATTTTGTATGGGTTGCAGAAGGATGTGGGCTAAAGCATTATCGCCTCACTCCGCATGCCATCCTAGATCTGACAGCTCAACTGAGAATGAGCTAGACCCCAGCATCAATCTAGGGACCGCTATCCCTGCACATGTGAAAGTGCTGTCCTATCTGCACTACTTAGCCTCTGGTTCCTTTCATATCACAGTTGGTATGTCTGGGGACAGCACAATCCACCTTTTCCAGAGTGCTAGGCATATTTATGGATGTAATGCTGATTGCGGATCATTTTATTTGTGTGTGTTGAGTAATTTGCATTGCTGTTAAGCTTACGTAGGGTGCAGTGCAATTTTCATTTTGCATCTGCAGTTATGTGCACAGCACTTGCTTGCATCTACCTCCTTGTGTGCTGATTGTACCTGAACTAATACAAACATTTCTTTTTCCAGGCACCATCCTTTTCATGGGAAGGGTTATGAGCCCTGAGCTGATTGCTGGAAATGTTCACGACTTTGACTCTCTGTAATTGACCTGATCGTGTCAAAGTGTGGCAATCGGTTTGTAAGTCACTACTCCGTTGTTACTGTGTGTTTATAACATCATTTAAGATATAACATCATATAAGGTATTTTAATACTACAGCTTTAGCCATTAAGAGCAGTTATCATACTGCATTGCTGCTGAATACATAGAAGAAGAAATAGAATGCTTTTTTCTTCTTTCCCCCCCATAGAAAAGATACTTAAAGGGTCCTTATGCTCTGCTTTGGTATAACAAGTGTGTGTTTGAACATATAAAATCATAACATATTTACTGTTAGCTATTGTATCCTGTATTAAAAAAAGAGCAGTAGATATTTATTGCCAAGCACTGTGTGCAGTATTGTAATTAGATGAGAAATAAAGAATTTTAGCAGAAATATGTTAACCGGTTAAGTAATATTGTATACTTATGATTTTGTTTATGTGCACAGAAGCTGAAATGTCATTAATTATTTAAACATCTGAGCTGCATATTTTTAACATAGAAATGGTTAGACTGGTTACAATGTACAGAACAGAATGCAAATGTGTACAGATATTTAAAAAAAATAAAATGTTCTGAGATTCATGGAATCTTATTTATATTCACTTAATTTGTTATTACAGAGGCTTAAAAAAATCTAAGAGATACTACTTTTTTTTTTTCTAAACAAACACAGACAGAACATTATCTTGGCAGGTATGTGCACACCAAAACCAGATACAGTAGCATTTCATTCTATGGTATGTAAAACGGCTGCTGAATCTTTAGAAGAATATATCAATGTAGATGGATCCCAGCAAGAACGAAATTCAATTACGATACGTTTCACATAAATAATACATCACTCAACAACTGAGCGAGGCTCCCTGCAATATCTGCATTTACTGTACAGCTGGTTTTACAGGACCACATTAGTGTCCAATATAGTAAGGTATCTTTTTGCATCAGTAAAAGCATTATGCTTTATGAATTGTGTGCAACATATCTTGATGGCATCAGAGCTTAGACACAGCTGCTTGTGAAAGTGTGCACAGTTGTATTTCCAACTATTAAAT
Source organism: Polyodon spathula (assembly GCF_017654505.1). Lineage (NCBI taxonomy): Eukaryota > Metazoa > Chordata > Actinopteri > Acipenseriformes > Polyodontidae > Polyodon > Polyodon spathula. The sequence continues at coordinate 32,531,546 of NC_054544.1, forward strand.
TCCATCCATAACCATCTGGCTTTGTGCAGATTTTTAACAAAATGTTACCTTTTTCTTTATTCCTTTACTGCCAAAGCTGTCATTTCTCTCTTCAACTCTGTATGTTAAAAAAGTATATTATTATTATTATTATTATTATTATTATTATTATTATTATTAATAATAATATTTCATACTACAATAAATGTAATATTGTGCCGATCAAATTACTGCTGTTTTTCAATATTTAAAGGGGACTTGGTACGCAATACTTAGTGACAGCATTTATATTGCATATCAACTGAATAAACCCTGTGGTGTGCGTCTAAAAATAACTATTAAATTAATACAGTATTAACCTCAACCTCCTGAAGATCTGACAATACAACAGTACAGTGTTTTCTACAGTACAGTATCTTGCAATTTGGCTTAACCGTTGCAATTGTCAAAGGAAACCTCATTATCACAGCTGAACCCAAACTGAAGGATAACAGCCATTGGATGCCAAGTGGGTGTTGTTCAGTGTCAGGATTGACCTGAAGTACCACTTGCCCTCTTTTAAGCCCAGGACTTCTCCTGGAATCCCAATCCTTGGCCACAGACAGTTGGGGAGTCTTCTTTATAGTAAGACAGTAGTTACTGCTTTAGATTGCTGCATGAATTGGAACACATGTAAAACTTGTTTATATATATATATATATATATATATATATATATATATATATATATATATATATATATATATATATATGTGTATATGTATATGTGTGTGTGTGTGTGTGTTGAGAATTTTTGTGAACCCCTTAGGATTTTCACATATTTCAAACCTAAAATGTTATTAGATCTTAATCTAAGTCCTAATACTAGATAACGATAACCTGATTAAACAAATGACATAAAAACATGACACTTTTTCAACATTTATTTATCCACAAATGATTGAACATTCAATATACATGTGAAAGTATGTGAACCTTTAGATTCAGTAACTGGTGGCACCCCCTTGCGCAGAAATGACTTCATCTAAGCGTTTCCTGTAACTGTTGGTCAGTCTTTCATATCGGTTTTGAGGAATTTTGGCCTGCTTCAACTTTGTGACATTTGAGGGCTTCCTTGCATGGACAGCTCACTTCAGGTCCTGCCACAACATTTCGATGGGGTTTAGGTCTGGACTGACTAGGCCATTCTAAAATGCGGAATTTCTTCTTCTGCATCTATTCTTTTACAGATCTGCTTGTATGTTCAGGATCATTGCCTTGCTGCATGACCCACTTTCGGTTTAGCTTCAGCTCACAGACAGATGGCCGGACATTCTCCTCTAGAATCTTTTGATACAATGCAGAATTCATGGTTGTGTCAATGATGGCAAGCCGTCCGGGTTTTGAGGCAGCAAAGCAGCCCCAAACCATCACACTCCCACCACCGTGATTGACGGTTGGGATGAGGTTCTCTGTTTGAACGCAGTGTTTAGTTTTTGCCAAACATAACGTTCTCATTGAGGCCAAAAAGTTCTACCTTTGACTCGCCTGTCCAGAGAACATTGTTCCAAAAGTCTTGTAGAAGAAGTAAAACTATGGAATTTTCATAATTACCATTGGGGTTCACAAACTTTTTCTCGGCACTGTATATGTGTGTGTGTGTGTGTATAATATGCCTTTCGCTTTAAGGTAAATCCCATTGTAATTAAAGGTATTTTAAAAAGCATCTTAAAGGGGGCCATGATTCAGCCACAATATTGCATGTCCCTAGATTTTAAGGTTTTTATTTCAGCCCACATCATCTGTCTTACCTGTGCTTTCGAAAGTGACCTGTGCTCATAGGACACCCTATAGTGTGTGTCTCCCATTAAAGCAAGATTCAACAGTAGAGTGACTGCAAATAACATGTAGAGCACGATGATTGTACTATTAGGCATGTTCACAGGAAGATCAGTCAGACCCATCATCAGCTGAAACAAGGTGAAGACAGGTGATGGGAAAGCTACTGAAGTGCTCATAGGCATCTGGGAGGACATGGAAGTGGACATCGAAAGTTAAACGAGAAGAGTACAGCTGCAGTAAACACAGTCAGCATTAACATAACAGTACAAATAGAATAAACCTTTTGTATTGTGCATGCATACGGTAAGTATATACATAATTTTGAAACAAAATACCTGCTCCAAAGCCAACAATTACATTGATCAGTATGGAACGTGTTGTGTGTGTGCGTGATAGGGTACAGTGGCTTGCGAAAGTATCGACCCCCCTTGGCATTTTTCCTATTTTGTTGCTTTACAACCTGGAATTAAAATTGATTTTTATTTGGATTTCATGTAATGGACATACACAAAATAGTCCAAATTGGTGAAGTGAAATGAAGAAAATAACTTGAATAAATAAATTCTTAAAAATAAATAACGGAAAAGTTGTGCGTGCATACGTATTCACCCCCTTTGCTATTAAGCCTCTAAATAAGATCTGGTGCAACCAATTACCTTCAGAAGTCACATAATTAGTTAAATAAAGTCCACATGTGTGCAATCTAAGTGTCACATGATCTCAGTATATATACACCTGTTCTGAAAGGCCCCAGAGTCTGCAACACCACCAAGCAAGCGGCACCATGAAGACCAAGGAGCTCTACAAACAAGTTGTGGAGAAGTACAGATCAGGGTTGGGTTATAAAAAAATATCCGAAACTTTGAACATCCCACGGAGCACCACTAAAGCCATTATTAAAAAATGGAAAGAATATGGCACCCCAACAAACCTGGCAAGAGAGGGCCGCTCACCAAAACTCACGGACCAGGCAAGGAGGGCATTAATCAGAGAGGCAACAAAGAGTCCAAAGATAACCCTGAAGGAGCTGCAAAGCTCCACAGCGGAGAATGGAGTATCTGTCCATAGGACCACTTTAAGCCGTACATTCCACAGAGCTAGGCTTTACGGAAGAGTGGCCAGAAAAAAGCCATTGCTTAAAGAAAAAAATAAGCAAACACATTTGGTGTTCGCCAAAAGGCATGTGGGAGACTCCCCAAACATATGGAAGAAGGTACTCTGGTCAGATGAGACTAAAATTGAGCTTTTTGGCCATCAAGGAAAACGCCAGGTCTGGCGCAAACCCAACACCTCTCATCACCCTGAGAACACCATCGGCAGGGACTGGGAAACTGGTCAGAATTGAAGGAATGATGGATGGCTCTAAATACAGTGAAATTCTTGAGGGAAACCTGTTTCAGTCTTCCAGAGATTTGAGACTGGAATGGAGGTTCACCTTCCAGCAGGACAATGACCCTAAGCATACTCCTAAAGCAACACTGGAGTGGTTTTAGAGGAAACATTTAAATGTCTTAGAATGGCCTAGTCAAAGCCCAGACCTCAATCCAATTGAGAATCTGTGGTATGACTTAAAGATTGCTGTACACCAGCGGAACCCATCCAACTTGAAGGAGCTGGAGCAGTTTTGCCTTGAAGAATGGGCAAAAATCCCAGTGGCTAGATGTGCCAAGTTTATAGATACATACCCCAAGAGACTTGCAGCTGTAATTGCTGCAAAAGGTGGCTCTACAAAGTATTGACTTTTGGGGGGGGGGGGGGGGGGGGGAGATAGTTATGCACGCTCAAGTTTTCTGTTTTTTTGTCTTATTTCTTGCTTCTTTCACAATAAAAAATATTTTGCATCTTCAAAGTGGTAGGCATGTTGTGTAAATCAAATGATACAAACCCCCAAAAAAATCAATTTTAATTCCAGGTTGTAAGGCAACAAAATAGGAAAAATGCCAAAGGGGTCAATACTTTCGCAAGCCACTGTAGTTACATATCAAATCGTTTTTTATTAAGGTCTGTTTGTTGATGAAAATATCTTGGTTTGGAGGGTGAGTAAGGTAAAGATTCCTGATTTGTTATTACATGTTATTACAAAATTGATTTTGGATAGGTCTGCTAAGGCAAGCATAAAATGTATTCAAAATGGCAAAGTCACTTACATAAAAATATGAAAAGGTCCTCCAGTGAAAGCATTTCCAAAGTATTTATTTGGACCAATGTGGATAAGTCGAGGAAGCTAGAACACAAGGAAAAGCATTTCAACCATTCAAGTTGCATTAATCCCAAGATATAGCTTTTGAGATCAACCATCTATATAGCTCATACTGTCAAATAACATCTTGTAACAAATGGCCATGCAAAGTATAGGTACAATGTAACACAAACCTCAATAAGGAGAATAATAAGACCACCTAAAACAGTATTTCTCCAACCATCCTCACAAAATATGTTGTAGTCACATAGGATTCCAAAAATGTAGAACAAAAAAAAAAAAAATTAATGCAACAGGCTTTTCCCTGATTGCAAAGTAAAATTCACATAACTATAGTGAACAGTGAGGAAAATGAGTTAGTATTGTAAACATTATCATGTATGTTGTGCCATGCACTGCTTTTACAATAATGTTATTGAGAGTACAGAAACTAACCAAACAAGCAAATTGGGACTGGCAAATCAACAATGCTACAAAAAGACAACTCTGTTGAGCGCTGTTGTAGAGGGCAACAAGTGTTTTTATATACTGCAGTCAGGAAAAAAAAAAGAATTAGACAAGAAGTACTTACACTGCGACTTCGCCACCACGACAGTAACATTCATTGATTATTATGTGAAAATCACAGTATACATAATGCACAGTACTGTCCACAGCAGGAATGAAGACCAAGGGTTATGTAAGACTCATGATGAGAGATTGTTACAGATTTTAATGCATTATTTGTGTTGTTTTATCTGGCTACAATCCAATTTCCATCATACTTTCCATAACTCACACAATGTAGTCTAAGAGTCAAGGGGCTGTTCTGAAACATTACAAATGACTCCAAACCCTTTTTATAAATATTAACAACAGTTTCATGAATACCAAACCTTACTTATTTTAACAAAAAATGACTTCCAATAAAGCTAAAGTTCACGAATAGGGCCTTCACATACTGTCTATCTATTTTTTTTTCTTCATATTAATTAGCAAATATTTCATTAGAACTACCAGAAACATTTGCACTGTATATATCACAATTTCATGCACATTGCAATTTCCTGTAATCATAGAAGAATAAATGTGCCGTTTAATTATTACAATATATGCAAGTTTGTGTCAGTAAACGTGTATCGGTTTGTAAAGCCTGTGCTCCAAAACGTACCACCTTCTCTTTGCTTGTGCAGATGATGTCAAGGACAGTGAGCTCATCGCCCCAGGTATCAATTCCTGTTAGATCATACAGAGCCATATGCCCAATACACCTGCTTCACTTTCTTCATGAAGTGATTAAACATCTGAGGCATAAGGACACAAAAAGTATTTCATGTGACATGTGAAGCCGTCGGAGCAAATAATAAGACACAATTCTGATGTTAGCTGGCTTTGATTACACAAGGAGGTTGAACTGTTCTAGAAAAAGCACAGGACTGCTTGGTGTTTGGGTGCCCTAAAAAGTTTAGCATTTATATTGGAAACAGACCAAATTAAGTATGTGGGGAAAATGAAAAGTTCTCGTTTCTTGCTAGAGAAAGAATTGAAAGATACAAGATAGGAATCTGTAATGAAATGTCAGATCCAGTTTAATACACCACTGCAAAGAGCATGATGTGTGTAGAAACGGTAAAAAGAAATATTCACCATTACATCTGCTGTAAGGTTCAGTGGTGTGAACCCTTGCATGTCTGCAACTCTCCAAGTACTGAACCTTTTCTTTGGTAATGAGAGACACCCCATACATCTGACAAGCCATTTTGTTATTGGGGTGTAACACCAGCATGTGAAACACAGTGTTTCTTATAAAACAGAACACAAAATAAATACTGTAGGTTAACTGCAAAACAACTTAACAATAAACCCATCTCACCAAACACTTCAGCATCCATTCCTGCGACATACAAAGCAATCCCATTTAGCAGCAAAAACAAAGGTTCAAATGGATTCAAAATGATATGCACCACTGACACTAGACATGGAAGAGAAGTTAAAACTACAACATGAAAAATAATCTTTGTGTGTTGCACACTGAAAGCATGGTAATTCTATAAAGAATTACCACTGGTCCTAAAACTTTTACAGTATACTTAGTAATGCTCAATAAATAAATAAAATACATACTATTAAAAATCAAATACCTTTGCTGTCTTGGGAGTGTAAAGGGTCTCTCCTTTCAATCAGCAGCTGAAGAATTTCTTAATTCCCAATACACACTAAAAAGGACAGCACATATTCTCTTGATGGAACAATGTTATCTTTTAATAGCCTGGCTGTTATTTACTCGGGGCATCTACCCAATATCCCTCTCACCAGTGATTATCTAATGAATTGTTTGCAAATTTGTTTTCCTCTCCTGTATGAATACTCAAACTACCATCAGCAACATCCACCTCAGTCCACCACCAGCAAATTTGAGCCGTTCTACCCTTGGGGTCATTGCTCTCAACCCTCGTTTGTCTAAACAGCGGTGGTCCCCAGGAATTGGTGACACATGGATTGGGAGCCCTAAGGGAAGAGAAGCAGGTCAAATGATATTACTTGTATTTGAGAAATATGGCTTTAAATTTCTCATGTAAAAAAGGTAACTAATAAATACAATGTTAAAACATTTACCATAGTAACACTTTCCTGCAAATAAACTCCCCCTCATCATTGCAACATTCTGATTCACAATTGAAATGTGCAAAGCAGTCTCCCCGGTGAACAAAAAAGGATACTGGATGCTATATGTATTTAAATGATTTATATCATGGTAAATTATTTGTATTGCTTTTGAGGTGTAGAATTTTTAATTGACATCCTTTACTAACATACTGACTTTTGGTCGTTTTCATGTTATTAAAGCAACATCTGATTTTGTGACATGATATGATGGGTTTGTAATATTTTACCCTTGTACATGTTACATTGAATAGGTTCATTACTTAAGAATGGATACAAACCCAGCAATGTTTTCAGGGCATCTTTATTAGTTATACAATGTTGCAGCATGCAAGGCATTTTCTCCTATAGCCCCTGAAGAGGGACTATACAAAGTCAAATTAAAATAAAGCATGCTTTTTATAGTAATATTATTGTACGTACATTACGTTAAATAAAGAATTAAATAAATAAATAAAGATTATCTGCTAAAGTACACAGGATGACTTTTGTGCATGTCTCCACTGGTTAATGTAAAAATCTATTGTACCTGTGAAATTCAACACCAGCTCTGAATTCAAACTAGGCATTTTGATTGATCATGCAAGGGATGGCCTGCACTTAATTGGTGTTGAGGTTAGAGAATGCTGTCAGCAGGAAAAGCAGGCCCTTTATCACCAGCCCCATTGAGCTATCATCGCTTAGCATTTGGTCTAGTTTGCTCCCGACACAGGCAAGAATCTTTGGAAAACATTGTAAACTGTTCTCTAAGGTTCTAGTTTTTTTTTTTTTTTTTTTTTTTTTTTTTTTTAACCATGAGAAAAAACTCCAAAGTCTTTATAGAAACGTCCTATAAAAGCTTAATAAATGAAATTTAAATGCTATTTAATGCAAAAAATATTTTGTGAATCCGGCTCATTTTTTTTTTTTTTTTACTCCCTCTTTCATAAGGGTCTATGTTTTTATCTTGTTATAAATTAATTAGTTCCTTAACGTGATTTTCTTTTGCAGCTCAGAGCAAACTGTTTTCTAATTATTAAATATTTATTAGTGATCTATTAAAATAATGACAACAGTATGGTGTAGTCACAATAAATGCACACCTACTATCCTGATTGCTGTTTTTGCTTGGCTAGCATTATGGTAAGGTTTATGTTTTCTATGGACACCTGGTTAAATTAAAGTAGGACACTGCACTGTGTTCTGGTAAACACATGATGACAGTTCAGTAAACACTGAACCTCATTCTGTTTTGTTTCAACATATCTATAATAATTTGAAAACTCTATAATCAAAAAATAAATATTTATAAGGTTGAATTTAAATGTATTCTTCTGATAAAATTTAACTCAGTGACATTTACATTTCTTAGGCTTTTTTGTAATTAAAATCACTTCTGAATTATGCAAAAAAGTAATACAATCGGCAATGCTTGATTTCTGTGTGAAACTACAAGTTGTTTATTGTTTTTCTTCAGAGTTAATTCTCTATAATGTACATTTGTTTACTTTTTCTATTAAAGGTTTCAAATAGACAGTAAAAGCCAATAACAAAGTATAATCAACAGTTTGTGGTTGGATTGTTTTCGTAAAAATAAGGCTGCAGTTATTCATTTTTTATTTCAATCAAACAATACGAGTACCGAGTTTGTACAGTACTGTATACTGTAATTGATTCATTCACTGCAATTCTTTCAACTGTTTTCATAAGGTCATTTAATTAAAAAATAAACTTGCAACTACTGTAAAGGTGTGAGCCTGTTAGTTATATGCATGTTAATGCCATGGCTCATGTGCACCCGTTCTTAACTCGATACCTTGGAAAAGTCAACATGGGGTGTTGAGTTAACCGAGTTTGACTGTATCCTTTTGACCTGAAATACACACACATATAATATCCCATTATAGCCTGTAGGTGATGAACAGGCTGGACTGCACCGCTGGTAGCATGTGTAAAAGATCTCCCAGACTGCTTGTCTGGTGAGAGTGAAACTGGTGTATGTCAATGTAAAAATGTGGCTGAGGTAGTCATGCTAGTTATTTAAAATGTACTGATCCACACTAAATACAGTAAAGTTCCTCTTTGTACAGTGAACAACACATTTAGAAGCAACACCAGTGTTTGTAATCAAAGACCAGTGAGGTATGTGACAGGTTACCATTGACCATTGAAGCAGCAGAAGTGAAAGTGTTTTGGCAACATTTATCAAGTGTGTTTTAAGCAGAGCAGTTAAGGGAGCATTCAGAATTCATAAGATGAAAAACAAAGAACGTTTGAAAACTCAGAACAGAGGTATATTTACATGATAACAGGTTTACTGGACAATGCAACATGCAAATAGAAGTGGTGGACTCCCAACTTGTACAGCCTAATCATTTTGAAAAGGTGTAGAATAAGTTGTATGTTTAGGCATTATATTGTTTAACTCGGATGTCTTTTTATAATTGAAGTGTCATTTCCTGCATTGAGTAGATGCTGTGATTAATCATAAATACTTTCCTATGAGATTGATTCAACGTATAGCGTTGTAGGTTCAGGACAGCTGTCCTATTGGTTGAGGGCACTTTACTCTGCTGCTGTGTCCTTAGTTAGTAGTCTTTGCTAAGCAGAAGAGGCATATCAGGCAACTGGAAAGAAATTTATATAAGGAAGCTTATTTTTTTTTTCTTCGGCGATTAATTCGAGTGGAGAAACTTCAGTTAGTGGACAACTCCTTGAAGGACTTGAGTTCTATTAGATTGCCAAGGTAGGTGAATGTAATGTGGTTTTATAGCTGGCGGTTAGGACAGTATTGTGTGCCAGTTTATATGAAATCAGGCACAGCACTTCATAGCAAGCTGCCTTGGGCCCTGAAGAGCACTGTTCACCTGATCCTATAGCATTGCAAAAGGTGATCATTTTATAAAGAACAACATTTTGAAACAATTTTGAAATTGTTGAAAGTGAATTTGTATTTAGAATAGATTTTATTTTTGATGTTTTTGTAGATGCAAAAGACTCAATCTGAACAAAAATCATTTAACATCCATCAGACATCTGCCTAAGATTCCTCAAATTGAAAACAACATCAGGACTTTGTGCGATTTATCAGAACTGGGGACAACACCTCTGGAATCTCTTACATTGAAAAGAAGTAGGTAAATTCTAAATAGATGCAATACATTACAGATTAGAACAACACACAAATATGTGTGTCTCAATCAGTATGCCTTTAGGTCATTTAAACTAATGAGCCATGTTAGGATGAAGTGTATTCCCTGTTGTCTTTCATTTAACATGGCTCTATTAGTATATATTACACATGTGTAAAGATCTTTTTCTACATGTAAAATTACATAATCATGTGCATTTACTTCAAATAATCAATTGATTACTGGTATTTCTTTTATATCGGCATAAGAATACTGTATTCACTGACACTATGCTTACTCCCATCCACATTACAATGCTGTATAATGGTAATTTGCATTTCACGTTTTCAAGAGGTCGGCAATCAAGTTGTTGCAGTACATTTTTTTTTTTTTTGCCAGTGTTCCACTTCAAGTAACAGCATCCAAATGTTCCTCTAATGAATTAGCTGCTGTTGCGAATTAAATTCCAGGCAAACGATATGAAGTTATCATAATTGTCTGGGATAGAAAGCTCCACTCAGTAGAAGTGTTTAATGCTTCTTTATACTGTACTCTGGGGATGGGTGCATACTACCCAGTTTTGCTTTAATCCTTAACTTTGGCTATACCCTTATAAAAGTTACTACAGTATTGTTGCAATTTGACCATGATTTTCCTATGGTTATACTGTGCATTTACCCAAGTTTGCCATGCTTTACCATACCCTGCTCTTCTTTACCATGCTTACCTATGCTTTAACTATGCTTTATTACACTTTGGTATACTTTTAGTATGGAAAACTTATAGGGTACTATCTACAAATTATATATCATCCACAAAAACCTGAAGGATTCTAAATATTTCATAGCGTGGTTTTATCCTGCTTTGCAACCAGCATTTGTCATACAGTAAACTACTGAGGGGACTGTATTCCTCTACACACGCAAGTCACACAGCAAAGCTTAGGAATGCCAACCAAGGTTTTAAAATCCATATCTTGCAACCTAATTTGCACTTTCAATTCTTAATTATTATTTATTTTTTTGTTAATGTTGTAGGACAAGCCTGCATTTTGGATAGGATGGGCTGTATACAACTTCAATAGCAAAACTGATTTTTATCACCAACCAATGATAAAAACCACAGACAGCAGTATTGCCTCACCGTCGTTTCCTAGCAACCTTCGGATCAGAAATGTTGAAAATGAGTACCCAACTTTAGAAGAAAAAGAAACAAAAAACACTTTGGGTAGTTGAGGAAGGTCCTGCCTGCCACTCTGTTGGTATGACCCCTTCAGTCACACTTTTTCATTACATTTTTTGAAAATTTTAAAAAAGTTTGTGTGTCACTTTGAAAAAAGATGCAAGATAGGAAACATCACATGGTACAATTGTGCTCACAGTGACTAAAGGGGATATGGAAGGACACAAATAGGGTCTTACTGATAACACATATAGGCCTAGTAATTAAATATGGGTTAAAAAGATAACAATCTAACAAAAAATAATGCGAGATGAGGTATTGAACCTTTATGTTTAAACTGCAACTTTTATGTGTGCAAAACACCAAGATCTACACATCAATGAGGAGAAGTTGAAGGGGTTGTTATTTCAGGAAAGAACAAGTGCTTCAATATCTCGCAAGTGTTTATCTCATTAGATGGAATCACTAAAAGGCACATTCATTTCCAATTTATTGTTTGATGTTTATTGGGCTGGTGGTCAGTTTTCCCAGAAGGACTTTTCAGTACTACCCTTCAAGTGTTTTTAGCGATTACGTTTCTGAAAAATCTCCAAAGGGAGCCATAAAAATAAAACCCAGCCTATATTACTGTTCTCAAACACTGACCCCTGCATGCACCTTATTACTGCATTTCAGCTTCATTTGCCAGTGCACTAATGTTAACATTCCTCCGCAAAATGCCTCAGCCCTAGTGTCCACACAATTTACAGGCCCACTTAACACAAGCATCTCCATAAAACCAATTAATCCAAGTACTGACCAGACCCAAAGATGCAGTTTCCCACAGTCATGTTCAATTTTACACTAAAACATGGCAATTTTTTACTTAATTCTACAAGAGTTCAGCCTTCTCTGCAATCTTGTTTCATCACAAAACCAGGCATTCTTGGCTTACCAGTTTGTTCACAATCATCGGTTTAGCCTCAGGCACACAAACTACCTGCCTCCCTGAATATTATCGTCCATTCTGCTAACTAATCAGCCATCATCCAACTACAATGTCATATGTATGTGTTTGTTATGATAATACAATGTTACGAGAAATACCATATAAAAATATTTTCAATATGGAATTCCTGTGGTAAAAACCTTATTAAATAAGGTTTTTATTCATGGAACACTACACCTTTGAAAAAAAAAAAAAAAAAAAAAAGTATTTATATTGTTTTAACTTGTATATATTTCAGTTCATAGGTGATAACGAGACAAAAAAATATGCTCTTACATTAGCAAAGGAAATGGTCCACCAATTGAAGCATTACCAAAGTAGTTCTGTGGGCCAATCCGGAGTAGATAAGGTACCTGAAATCAGAGGAAATGTGAATAAAGACAGCTGTCCAGCTGTTACAGGACCTGCCTGAAGGGTGATGTGAAATGTGATTGAGGTCTCACCTCACTAATGAGGAAGCCATAATAGTAGTACAGTATTTCATGGTAGATTTCAAAATGTCACATTTATCATTTGTCAGTTTTTCGTTAAGTATATGGAAAACTACAAATCGGTGTGTAATTCAATATGTTAATGTAAAATTATTCAGCAGGTTTCATTCGACTTTATGAAGCCAATTAATTCTATAGGGTGATGCAAAACTTTTGGCAATAGTTGTAAAGAACTTAAATTTGTCATCACTTGGTTTCAAAGGGAGTTAAATAATGGGTGGGTCTGGATTTTTAGCAAGCATTTAAATTTTTATATATTAATCATTTGAACGCCAAACAGTCTACATAGGGTCTTTGCTCTAAATGGCAGCTCAGACTCTTAATTCCAGTCTTCTGCACCATCATGGTTATGTTGTCAAACTGGTTGGCCAGCACTCTTTTTTAAGGGTCTGTAGAGTGAGCTGACAGTAAAGGTCACAACATACACAATGTAGCTGATCATCCGCACAACGGAATACTTGGATTTGAAAGTTCTCCATTCAATTGAGCAGCTCCTTTACTGGTGTAATGTCAACAAGCTGACGAACTGCAAAGCAAATTATATGAAACAGAGTCTGTACCACTCTTAAAGTCGAATGCATAAGCGGAGTATTTTACAGATTGGTGTGGGTTTTACAGTAATCAATCTTTCTTAACAAGTTGAATGATCATATGTACCTTGTTGTATTTCTGCCTGTGGACCTTGTTGCTAGAGATTTCTTGGTGTCTTATATTTAATTGATTGTTCATAATCACATATACCTCTGGGACAAATAAAATATTATAAAAACAGTGGATGCTAGTTATTTATATTTCCCTTTCTTTACTATATTTTTGCATTAAAGGTAAATGTGTTTTGAGATTTAATTAGTTAAATACTAGATAAATAATAATAAAAAAGGTCAAGCAAAGCATTGTATTAAATTAGTTGATCATATCTGAATGGTTGTATTGCTAGGCTGCCACCAGGAACTACAAGCAATAAATGATGTGCAGCAGCAGCATTCAAATGAATGCGGCAGGCTCCAAGCGCCTTGGAAAAACGTAAAGGTCACAGATTGTCACGTGGAGCACAAGTGGGCTTTACCAATTAGTACTCCTGCAGGCTGCAGAATCCACTTAAAATGTCTTTCAAACAGGGCTTGGTGAGCATTGCTCCATGTATTAATCTTTGGCTGCCTGTTTTGACAGCCTTTTTTTTTTAAGCCACAGAAAACACCCCTCACACAAAATTAAATCACTTTTAGCATCGTAGTTTTGTTTATGGAAGTTCATTATAAAAAAACAATTTAATTTAAATAAAAACAAGTGTACAATAAAAAGAAAAAGTCAACTCAGCATGACCCTCAACCTAGTTTTATTACTTGGAAAAAAAAGCCCATCTTCGTCTCAAGATGACAAAGCATTTTACCAAATATAACATATTTTCCATGTTTTTAAGAATCACTATGTACACAATGTAAATTTGAATAGATTTACATATTACAGAGATACTTGAGCAATTAAAACATTGTATTTCGATCAATGATCTGAAAAGTATCTTACAGGAAATGCAAAAATATATACTATTATGGGAAAGGGTGCCAATCTTAGAATTCAAATGTTCTAAAAAATAATTTATCTAAGAAATCAGCTTGGAATGTATGGTGTATAAATTAAGAAGTAGTATACAGTGTAGCAAAGTACCTTTTACAAAAACACATTTCAATGTAGGCACAAATGTTCAGCAATAGCATAACATTTTGCAACGGTGTAGAATAATCTGAAATTACTGTGACCCAAATCAGTCAACTTTTTTGCTACCGAAAAAAAAAAAGTGTGTGTGTGTGTGTGTGTGTATGTGTGTATATCTTATTTTTATATAATGTAGAATATTATTTATATATATATATATGTATATATATATATATATAATATATATATATATATATATATATATATATATATATATATATATATATATATATATATATATATATATATATATATATATATATATATACACACATATACACACACACACACACACAATACAAAACAGAGCAATTGCAATGCAATATACTTTTTGGAACACATAAAATCAATATTTATTTTTCCAACTAAAAATAGATTTTTTTTTGATCCTCCTGAATTATTCATACTAAATTATTCAGTACCAATAATTCTCAAACACATCACAATTTCCAGTAACATTAAACCAGATACACAAGATAACAGTGATCAGCTGTTTTGAAATGATTTGGACATTACTAGAAATGCAAAATAAGTGTGTTCTATAACCCCCTAATGCTGTGGGAACTGGAAATTGTGAAATACAGCCTTCATAAACCATGTATGACATCCATGTGCGATGTATGAAATGGGCAGGAGGGATTATCTGTGGTTCACAGTTTTTTCAAGTAGTAACCAGTTTAGTGAATAGTTCTGGGATAGAGTGTAAAAAAAGCAAACATTAAAAAAGCACTCTTTAAAAATATTCCATTTTTAAAATATTTATACAAAAAAAAAAAAAAAAAAAAAAAAAACATCATGAAACTTTTGCTTAAAAAAACAGCACTTTCAGTTCTGTATCCCAAACAGTCAAAGCTGAGTTTACTAGGAGGCATTCCTCACATTTCTGCCCGTCGATTGGGATTGCCAGGGGCTTTCTCCTCTTCCACTTCCTCTTCGTAATTCTCTTCTTCAATTACTTCAGATTCCTGTTTCAGGTGGTCCCCTGGGGGGGAATCCTCCTCCTCCTCGGGACCCTCGGGATCTTTAATGTTTCCCTGGGGGGGGGAAAATAATGTTCCTCCTTAACTAGAAAAATAAAAACAATGCAAGTGTGACATGCAGAGAGATGAGACAGCCTTCATATGCACTCAGTAACCCGCTAAAACAAGTCCTTAACAAGTTTGATCACAATTGGACAAATACTAAACTCTCGTGACATATTTATACAGCTGTATATAGCCGCCTCCTCTATATTTCCTTGCAGGGATATACATCCCCAGTGTGGGATAGTTCTAGAATCTGGATGGCATAATGGACCATGTTCTTAAACTTTAGAATCTGGCTAAGCAGGACTAAATGAATGACTGACGATTAACATTCCTTAAAGACAAATGGCACAGTAGGCCACGATTTCTTGGTTCTATCTAACCAACAGCTAGCTACTGTACACCACTAAATTGCAGCATCACCAAAATGAACCAAAATAATGTATACTGATCTTCTGGAATGTATTGTAATTGATCTTCTGATCACAGGCTAATTCTTAAGGTAACTTTAGAGTTCATTTAAGAAGGTACAGTCACAGATCATATATCTTGCGACAGCAGACTGAGAATCCACCTTGCTACTCTTTGCAAGTGCCATGAAGGATAGAAAAGCTACAGAACAGTTAACTAATACTCTGATAACATATCAAACGTTATAGAAAGAAAAACAAGCTGTATCACTCTAAGAGATGCCTCCCACACAGAAAAAGCAATCGTAAGAAAACAGAGAAATGTCAGACAAAACAAATTACACACAAATTAGAACAATAACTGCATCTTGAGCAGGGCACCACAATGACTAACAGGTACTGAACAGTCTGAATCACTCCAGTGTGGAAGCAGGACTTACGTGTTTCTCATTCTCTTTATTATATGCTGCTTCTTTCTCCTCTTCTTGTACTTTAGGCCCCTCGACCATGTCATCATGCACCTGAAGAGTAAACCAACACAACAACTCATGCCCAGATCGCAAGGAAGAATCACTTTCAGAGGCTGGTCTATACAGCCACTTCAGAATGCATACTGCACTGAATTGAGTAGACAGTGACTTCATGCAGAGATGGACTGTGCTACAATTGATGGTAACAATTTTTTTTTTTTTTTTTACATTTAAGCTTTAAACAAATGTACAGCTTTGTTAAGTGTTTAACATAAATATCAAATACATTAGTTGGATGTGGAGCTGCATGGAAAAACACAATCTCTTTTTACATTGCTCTTGCTCCAAAATAACATATTCACCAAGTGGTTTTCCATTGGCTCTCATCAGACTGACCTCTTCCTCTCCCTCCTCCTGGTACTGCTCATCCAGAGTGTCCTCTTGCTGGTCTGGGTTTCCAGCCATCTGCACACAACAAAACTCACCCCTTACTTTCAACAGGTTCCACAATGGCATACTCTGGTTTCAAATTTCTAGGATCCAGTATCAGTGCTAAATGTTGCTATACTGTATCTTGTTTCTTGCCTTATTACACAATAAAGTAAATGAATAAGGTCAAAGTTCAGGCAATGCTATTTAAAGGATTATCAAGCCAGTGTACATTCCTTGAATTTAAGTGAATCTGGGTAGATTTCTTCAACATGGATGATTCATGTAACCTTTGAAAGTAATGACAGCTGTTGCCTGCTGCTCCTGAACTTCAAACCTAAAGGGAATTTCAACAAGCAGCCCAGAATATCAATTACTGAAGCACATGTGGAACTGCCTATTTTAAACTGGTCTACAGTGATGTTGCTGGGTGAGTCATTTGGTATTTGAAAAATACACATGATTATCGGCACTATGGTTGGCATTCTTCATTCATCCCAACATTCACTTTTGAATAATATTATACCACTGGTTTCAAAGACCCTTATTAACACTGTGAAACCAGCTAATAGTAGAACAAACGGCCAAATGTTATAGCTGCAGTTTATGGAATAGGGTTTTAAATTTGATGTTCACTGAAACCAGTCATGAAATCAAATACCAGTATTCAAATGAATACGCTAGTCTACAGAATGAGTTCAGAGTATAACTCGGGAAACGCTACTTGATATTCGGGAGACCTCATCATACCACAAGTTGCTCGTGCACGTCTGGTTTGGCCATGTTCTCAAGATGCTTCTTGTGTTCTGCATTTCCATCTGGAATATTGCTGTGTTTCTCCTTCTCTGCCTCTTCAAACTCGTCCTCTCCCTGATTGTTTGGATCTTCTTGTGGGTTGGCGTCCTCCTGTAAGAGTAGTCAGTTTTGGTACTCCTCTAGAATGTATGTGTAGGCCTAATTTTAAAGTGATCTGTACAGCTATGGCCAATGTTTTGCCGAACCCTAGAGAATTAACAAATTTTGCTTCATAGTCAAATGAAACCTGCTGAACAATGTTACCTTAAAACATTGAATTCTATACCATTTTGTAGTTTCCCCATATACTTAATGAAAAACTGACAAATCTAACATGAAATACTGTAGTACTACTATGGCTTATGGTAGACTTTTGCAATATCATTTTGTGGTTCCTTTGATTACATGGTGTTAAATAAAATATCTACATTATGTTCATGTAGTTTATTTTTATTTTGTCCCAAATCCTAAAATTCTAAGTGAGGCAAAACTTTTTGCCACAGCTGTACAGGTAGAAAATATCTGAAGTTGCATCCATTATTTTAAAGGGTTGCCTTACAGTATTGTAGACAGTTGAGGGTAACAAAAACAGTGTTGCATATAAAGCATGGAGGATTCATGCTCGCAGACCTTTGCGTGTTCGTCCTCAGGGTCTTCATCTTGCTGCTTGTGCCGCTCTTCTTCAACATGAGGATGTTCATGCCCATCTAAACCCAGCAAGGGAAAACATGACCAGTTCCTTAACCTTCATCACAAGCACGCATAATACAGCCTGGCTTTCTGATATTGTAAGCATGACCCTCTGCACCAGTTTCTGCAGCTGAAATGGCTTGACTACATATTGTATCCTTTATATATTTCCCATTAAAAAATAAAATGTAAAAAATCCATCAAAAAAGTTATAAATGAAATCTGTATAAATGCTGAGTGAGGATTGAGGACCAAATCAGATGCAAGGCTTACCATTCTGCTTTTTCACATCCTGCTCTTCATCAACAATATCAGCATCAATATTTTCATTCTCTTGCTGCTGCCTATAATCATATCATGGAAAATTGTTAAAATAGCACAGTAACTAAGTCCAGTCCACAATCACACTCTTGCACACAGAACATTATGCGTAAAATTAACCTGCAAAGCATACAATCGAGATATGTAGGCAAAACACTACCATGTCTAATATTGTAATACAGATAATACCTTACATTAGTAACCCACTACAACAAGAAAAGAATCAGCATAATCTAGCAGAAGCCACACAGCCTGAAATGACTGCAACTATCATACTTAACTTTAAATCATCTCTTATAGTACCAGTTTCTGACATACCCAGACTGTTAAAGCTCACTGATCCTTAATTTCTTCTTTTATTTTTGCAACCTTGAGAGTTAAATTAATATTTATTTTTCTCTTACTGGGCCAAGATTATAGTCCTGGTATATTTTCTTTCGTGAAAAAAAAAAAAGGTTTTGGTTATTTTACAGTCTTTCGCAAGACCAAAATCTTGCCCCAGTGTTTGAAATCTCACCTGAGCTGCTGCTGCTGCTGCCGTCGTCTCAGGATCTGCTCCTTGTGGTCGGCTTCCCGCTGCATCTGCAGCTCCCTCTCCCTCAACTGCTGCTGCCGGTCCATCTGCTCCCTCAGCCTTTGCCTATGGAGGCTATCCTGGCGCTCCTTGAGCTGCCGGGCCTCCTCCTCCCGCCGAGCCACCAAACGCTGCTGGTCCAGCTGCTCCTCATAGGCCGATTTCAAACGCTGCTGTGACCCGCCGTGCTCCTGTGTGTATATGGGGGAACAACGATAAAATGTATCTGAGTAACTGTTGCCCAAGGATTGTTTCGCTAAAAGAGTTTACCCCAGTTTTTTAAAATTGTATTTCAGTCATTGTATTTTATGTATTATTATTCCTGTTTAATAAATGAGACTTTGATATCCAATTTGAAATTAAATTAGCAGTTAATTACACAACTGGATAAGCAGACAAGAGAAGCTCTCGCCCTCCTCGCTTCCATTGTGTCAAACACATCGGTGAATATTTTCTTCACTAGAGTTATATTACAAATACAAACAGACATTTGAGCGAGTACCTCAGCATTCATAATTATTATTCATGCTTTACAAAATCACACTTTAGTCTGCTACGCATTTAAGAATACATGAAGTGTCTTTATGTATACCCACGATGCAATGAAAACAGTAAGATGTTTTTGTGTTATTTGTCCAAAAGAGAAAGCTAACTTTACATTCAAAACTGTAGTTCTGGCAAGGTTATTTCAATTGTACAGTCATTCAAGTCAGCATATTTTGTATGTTTTGGATATGTTTTAGCACAGTGACTCACAATACTAAAATAAAAATGCTGTCACATTTCAGAATCAATAGAAACAAAGCTAAAAATACATCTTTTCCAGCAAAGAACCTCTGAATGCTAACAGGAGGCAACGTTTGTTTGGAGAACTGAAGGTTCAGTGGGCGTCCTCGGATCCCACGACCAAGCCAGCTTCCTCTTTAACACCCAGGAACTTGAGAGCAGATGTCAGTGAGCTACCGGCCTCTGGAGGACCAAGGCCAGCCCTGCAGATGTCTGTCTGAGTTCACTGGGTGCCTGGCCAGTAGGGTCGTCTGTAGCGTGATGAGGAGAAACAGTCCCTGTTGGTTTGCCTCCTTAACCCTCACGAGCACCAGAGCCAAATCGACGCTCCCTCAGGATTCGGTGACATCACACAGCTTGGACATGAACCTGTGCCCCCCCTGACTACATAACTCACCCTGCACATCACGCGGCCGTGCTTTTACCAGGTGAGCCACTCTTGCGGTCTCTTAGAAATTGCTACCTTAGCAGCCTCATTTTTGTCTTCTTTGTGAATCGTCCCTGCTTCCTCTTGCTCAGCGTGAGCTGGGGGCTGGTGGTGCTGCTCCTCTTTCTGGTGGCCTTCCTTCTCCTCCTCTTCCTGTGGTTGGTCAGACTCCTCGTCCAGGTGCTCTGGCTGCCCAGCCTGCTCCATCTCCTCCTCCGCCAGCTCCATCCTGTGATCCTCTTCTACCGGCTGCACCTGCAGGCCCTCCCACCTCCTGTCCCGGTTCTCCACTCGGGGAACAGCATACTTGCTCGGATGGGTGTTGTTACGTTCTCCACGCTCTTCCCTGACGTTTGGAGCTTCCGGTTGCTGACGGAGGCCATCAACATTTCCGACTGGTTGCTGTCCTCCCTTGTGAATCTAAAAGAGGCACACAAGCACATAGTACTCAAGGTTAATAATAATGTGTGTGTTTGTTGTGTGTGTGTGTATATATATATATATATATATATTATATATATATATATATTATATATCACACACACACACACACACACACACACACACACACACACACACACACACACACACACACACACACACACACTGAAATTGTTAACAGAACCTTGTATTGAGTCTCATCATTTTCCTCTTCATCCTCCCCTTGCCGCCCCAGTTTTGGTTCCTCTGGTACTGGTGTGTGGAGTCCAGGCTGTCTAAAGCTGGGCATTTTTTTAAGGGTTTCTTTAAACTGCTTGAATTCCTCTACCTGGGCCTAGAACAATCACAACAACAAGTTACACAGAGAATCACTGCCTGTATGAAGTATAACCAAGAATCATTTTAGACTTAATTTGCCTTGGCTTCAGTTATTATGGTAAGTTATAGCCTCCTGTTTAATTTGCTAAAACAGCAGAATATTGTTTATAAATATTAGGGTTTGCTCAATTGATCTGAAGTGGTGGCAAATATAAATAACACTGTCGTTTAAATCAATTAAAGATATGGACTCAGAAGAGACCAATGTCTAAATTAATATGTACTGTATGCAAATCCCCCCGAGTTACCTGTTTTTTTAAGACAAAAATTACATAAATAATGCCAGGTGTGTTGCCAATTTATAATTTTAACAGGTATTTGGATCCATCCTTATTTAGATCACTTGATTAGACAACATATTAAGTTTATTTTACATTTTGGTAAAGATCGTATTTCTAAAAAGGTGACTTTCTTAAATCAATTTACTCAAATAAAAAAAAAGTGCAAGAGTGTTCAAGTCTGCAAGCTGACGTCAAGTGATTAAACAAGCAGTGTGTGAACACCAGGTGCCTTGAAATAAAAGCTACAGCTAGGAGGTTATTGCAGTGCCACAACAGAAAAGACAACACTGGTGCTGAGTTGCACAAATTATGTCGATTTGCAGTGCTTAAGAAGAGCAGCGCAGACACTTTATTCAAAGCAAAGTAATCCCAGTTAAGGAGAACAACTACAGCAACTGTTTTCTGTTTGTTTTAACTGTCTCATCACCATATTTATTCTGTTTGGCTCGCTGAATCTGAAAAAAATAAAATAAATTTAAAAAAAGGATCCAGGAATAAATGCAGGTCACTAACTGCACATTAAAAAGATTAAATAAGTAACTTGTGTTACACTTCAACATAATTGTTCCCGTTTTGCAAGACAATGCGTACAACGAAAGGTAAAGAGGGAAAAGATAAACACCAGCAGAACGTGGGCATGCAATAAATGAACAGTATTAGAAGATTAGTAGTAGTCTTCAGCAGTGGGTCACACAAGGCAACATCCCAACCCACTGTCAATAAACGCATGCGGCCTCACTGGAAACAGAACTGCCAACAAGTAGAAGAATACAATTGATTAGATCTGGAGGCAGCCAAGGCAGTCACATCTTCAGCAATTGTACTGAGCTCAATTCAACGTTCCTTAGGGCTCAGATTAAACGATCGATTGATTAATGCAAGCAGGGGCAGGACACTCCATTCCTGGAGGTTCATTAGTAAATAATAACACGCTGTAGCATGCCTGTGGAAGGGTGTCCAGAGAAACAGACGCAGCAAGAATGCTACAAGACTGACCCCTGCAGTGTACATGAGGTAGTGCAAGCTTAATAACTAAGGATATGGTTAGAAAAGGGTTGTCACTGCCCTTGATTTAATGGGATGCCACTGTTAAAGAATTGGTTTACCTGATCCAATCAGCAGCACCTCGAAATTAAATCGTTAAGATTGAGTTTCTTGCAAACATTTAGATGCAGCGTGCAAGCTTCATGCATTTTACCAGTCACTAGGCAAAGCCACTCATTGCCTAAGCATTGCTTTATCCTAAACCAGGAATTGAAGAGATTTCTTCCAGACCTGTGCAGCAGCCAGTGCACTCTTGTGGTCATCTAAAGTCATTGCAAGTTGATCGTGTTCAAATTTTAAATCAGTGTGTTGTTTCTATGGTAAAGAAAAACAGGTTTTACAAATCAAGCATCACAGTCCTGTTCTGAATAAAACATTTCTCCTATGAGCTTTGTGTGGTATTTAGAGGCAGTAGTAGAATCTGGGGACTTTTTGCAGCATGTAAATGATCAGTGAACAGAATACCATTACCTTGTTTCAAAATGTGATTAACGGAGTGTGTTACAGGTAAAAGGATCCTATGCTTCATATACTTTAGACCAGGGCTTCTCAAACTCGGTACTGGGTACTCCCTGTGGCTGCTGGTTTTCATTCCAAGAGCTCTCAATTACTTACCTAGACCCTTAATTGAACTGCTAATTTGCTTAATTCGACCTTTTTGCTTGTTTTCAGCTCTTGAACAGCTATAACATTTGATAAGTAACTTGAACTGCAACTGTTTAAGAGCCGAAAACAAGTACACGTCTAATTAAGCAAATTATCAGTTCAATTAAGGGTCTAGTTAAGTAATTGAGAGCTCAGTTAGAATGAAAACCAGCAGCCACAGGGGGTCCCCAGGACCGAGTTTGAGAAGCCCTGCTCTGCAACAACACACTGCATTACTGTACACACACATTTACCTTGACATCCTGGAGCTGAGTATGTACATCTTGGTGAGCTTTTCTTATAAGCTTATTCTCTTCATGAAGGTTATAGATGTTTTCTGACAGAAAATAAATTCCATTATTTTCACCATTTGAAAACTGCACTCACAAATGCAAAAGGCTTTCAATTTACTAGGCTAAATCCGTCCTTTGGATGAGATGTAAAAACGAAGGCCCTATTGTAAGTGACTCTGCAGCAGCAGCTGTTGATGCATAGTTCACCCCCTAGTCTCCGTAAGTGGATTTGGAAAAAAGCGTATAAAATGACTACTTAATATTAAACTAATACTACTAATTTAAACATTTTCCCCAGTGGAAGGTAATACAGTACATATTGCTGTTGGCATTCTATGCTCACACAGCTTATGATTTAAATGAGAACAGGAACCTGACAGGTACCTTTCAGTTTAGAGATCTCAATCTCCTTTTCTTGCTGCAGGTTATCATATTTATCTTTGTGTTCAGTTAATGCTCTGTTGTGGTCCTCTCTCAGCAGCTGATGCTCTTCATGAAGACCATAGTACCGTTTCTTTAGTTCGTCGTGTTGATTCTGCAAGTCAAATATTCCCCAATTGTAAACGACATTGCAATTACCAGGCTCATGCTTTCAAACACAATAAAAAGGTGCCCTCTGCTCCACATTAAGTATTATTTCTGTGCTGGATGCAATATACTGTAGCATGACAGGGTGTGTGTCATTGTGGGATGTCACTCAGTTTCACCCCACAGCACAACGGAGAAGTGGCAATACAACACAACTCGCACACACATCTCCTCGGGCCATACTGTTACACGATAGCAGTGAGGTGGTTTGAAATGAAAAACAACTAAACAAAAACAGGGTCAAAAGAGAATCATGGGCTGCTCTGCATTGGAACAATGAAAAGAAAATAAATTCAATTATTTCTATTGTTTGATGCACGCATTCCAGATAATCAGAAAAGTTACATTGATCGATTTTCCAGGACTGACTGGGTCTCAATTGTGTGTAGCGCGATAACAGAGGGGACAGGAAAATAAAGTAAATATCTGGAAACATCTGCTCATTACAGGCAGAGCATGTACTGTATATCGGGGCAAGTTTAACTAAGCTGAAAACCAGTAAAGTGCCAGACCAAACCCTTCCGCCCTCTTGTTAGATAAAAGCTCTACCTGTATTAAAACTGGAGATACTGCCCCCACAAATACCCACTTTTCTTGGCTACATGTAAATTTGAAAGAAACACAGGGCAAAAACCCAAAGCTGCCACCCTTTGACTACAAAATTCCTACACCATTTCACTGAGATACCAGAGGTGTGCTTCAGTCCTGACCTGCCTTGATATCTTCTATTTTATTTATCATGCTATTCTGGCACACTTCTACTCAAAAGTTTCAAAGTAGCACAAAATGGGGGGGGGGGGACCCATTAAGAAGCCACTGAGAGCTGAATCTAATCTCCAAGCAATTTGAAAACCTTTATATTCTCAGGGTTTGAAAAGCGCTCAAAACACTGGCATTAATGTAACTACAGTCCTTTGCTGATAGTTATCAAACTGTCAGCTTCAGTTACCTCCTTGCATTCTGAAGTGTCAAAGCATTGAAACTCGAGTGCCCGGACAGAGCAGAGTTCTTTTGTTCTTTCTTTCTTTCTTCCCCCCCTCCTGGCTTGGTCTAACTAAAAGAGCACAACAAGATGTTTTTGTTTTCTCTTGTGAACACAATGTGCCAATTGTAATACGCATTGCCCTTCAATTTAACTGAAACAATCCATTTTTGAATGATGACCTCCTTATTCCCATGTGCCATTCCCTTGAAACATTGGAATATACTTTAAACCTTCTTTACTAACATAACATTACTTTGAGATAACTCTGTAAAGTCAGTTTAATCTCCAGGGGCTGCTAATTGTAATGTACTCAACAACTTATGTAGCTGTAACTATAACCTACTAAAATAACACCACAGTTTTACGTTTGTCATTAATAAAACTGATGCTGTCTAATTTACAGCACAAGATCTATACAAAACTGCAAGGAAACACACTGTGTAACGCAGATTAAAGTTAAGATTCTAGGAATAAAATATGTTGCCATCACTCACCAGTGTATTCATCCCCAATATAATTAGATTTACTGATTTCGGAATATTGGCACCTAGACAAATGGGCATAGGTTTTCCATTACCAATACCAATTAGTGAATAGCATGGCAACCTATTTGTCACTGCAGTTGATGTGTCTAGTGCTATTATTGCAACATCAGATACGATCAGAAGGGATAAGCGGGCATGACTCTTAGTCAGCTGCCAGTTATTGAATGTTTACATGCACAAGGAATGCAGAAAAATCAACCAATTGGGTCTATTGTGATCAGGTGACCACCTAACACAAGCTTAATCAAATGGTCTCTATAGAACATGAATGGTGACCAATGTATTTTAAAGTACTGATGCTTCTGCAGATGTGTGTGCACATGGTAAAATCAATTCCTTAAAGTTCCAAAGAGGGAGGGCTAAGCAGGAGTAGGTCTGGAGGATTGACAACATAATGCAAAAGCCTTCACTTCTAGGTTACATGTTAATCCTGACCAGGCTTCTAATACATCAAAGTCATCTCAATAGAATGTGTTCTCTCAGCCTAATGGCAAGTGCACTAGTGCCCATATCCACACCAGTGCTGGGTACTGATTTATACTGGTGCCTCACAGAGAGGCAAGCATGAGTGAGACCGAGAAGAGTGCCTGCTTGCTCGCTCTCTCTCTCTAAAGTTTTACAGTGGCTTTCCAAAATATTCACTTTAAAATCTACAAATTGTTTTAAATTAATTACAAATACAAATCATAAAATAATTGATTGCATAAGTATTCACCCCCTTGAGTCAATATTTGTTAGAAGGGGCACCTTTGGCAGCAATTACAGCCATGAGTTTATTTGGATAAGTCTCTATCTCTATTTGCCCATTCTTCTTTGCAAAATTGATCAAGCTCCATAAAGTTGGATGGGGACCTTTGGTGAACAGCAATTTAACTCTTTCCACATATTCTCAATTTGATTGACGTCCGGGCTTTGACTGGGCCACTCCAGGACATTGACCTTTTTGTTTTTAAGCCACTCCAGTGTGGCTTTGGATGTATGTTTGGGATCATTGTCCTGGGAGAAGATTCATATTCCAGCAAGTCCCAGGTCTCTTGCAGACTTCAGCAGGTTTTCCTCCAGGATTTCTCTGTACTTTGCTGCATCCATTTTGCCCTCTTTGCCCTCTAAGCATCCCCATAGCATGATGCTGCCACCACCATGCTACATGGTAGGGATGGTGTTCTCAGGATGTTAGGTGTTAGGCTTGAATGTTCCCTCATCTTCATGATGTAGTTTTTGTTAGGAAATGTACTAACCAACTGTGGGACCTCCCAGAGACAGGTGTATTTAACCTGAAATCATGTGAAACACCTTAATTGCACACAGGTGGACTCCATTCAACTAATTATGTGACTTCTAAAGACAATTGGTTGCACCAGAGCTTATTTAGGTGTGTCATAGCAAAGGGGGTGAATACTTATGCAATCAATTATTTTCTGTTTTACATTTGTAATTAATTTAGGACAATTTGTAGATTTTATTTTTCACTGACATTACGGACTCTGTGTTGATCAGTGGAAAAAACTCCTAATTAACACAATAAAATGTGGAGAAGTCAAAGTGGGGTGAATACTTTTGAGAGCCACTATATGCCCTCATATCAGTTCATTTATTTATAATATACCACCCGCTCAATATATCGCGGGTGTCGGGGTCCAATAAAAATTCTCTCTCTCTCTCTCTGTGGTGAGTGGAGCGCAAGAGTTATGATTCAGAAGAGTCTAAGCTTTTGCAATTTATTTATATATAGATAGATCAGCAAAATCGCATATCGTAGATCAGCAAAAAAAAATCACAGATACAGCGTGTAGTTTGGGGGGAGGGGGGGTATTGACTCGCCAGCATGGCTGCCGCTGTGTGCCTGATATCGGGGTGTCGGTGGAGGATTGCCTGGTGGCAGTAGGAGAGGTTGTGGGTTTTGACAAAATAAAATCAGCTTCGAGGATGAATAAAGCTCTAATCATTTTTTTTAACTGATGTGGATTTGGCAAATAAGTTGGAGGAGAGTTTAGTGTGCAGGGGTCTTTTATTGAAGTTTCACCTTTAGTAACACTCGTAACCAAAGTAATACTGTCTAATGTCCCCCCCTTCTTAAGAAACGAGTTACAGGAAAAAGAGTTATCAAGATATGGAAAATTAATGTATCCCATTAAGAGAATCGCTCTTGGTTGTAAAAATCCCAGTGTGAAACATGTTTTGTCTTTTAGAAAGCAAGCATTTATTTTACAAAATGACCCTAATTTAGTTATTGAGGTAGCGTGGAATTTTAATGTCAAGGGGACGAATTGCATCGCAGGAGGTGGGGCCCCCCACGCTGCCAAAAGGCCCTGCAGTGGGATAGGACTGGGGGAGCCGAGGTGTGTTATTTGGGACAGAGCTGTTCATGCAGAGGAACTGGGAGGGCCTGGTGGATAAGGTGAGGGGCATCTGCACAGCTGGCAGGGGCTGCTGCCTTAGCTGTCATTCAAGGGGAGGATCCTGGTCATCAATAATTTGGTGGCCTCCATGTTATGGCACAAGCTGGCATGTCTGGACTCTCCATTGGGAATGGCAGAGGAGATTTAGAAAATACTGGCTGAGGCCGGCAGTTCTGTACCTCCCCACTGATGAAGAGGGGCAAGGCCTGGTCAGCAGTGCCAGCAGGATGGCAGCCTTCAGACTGCAGGCAGTGAAAAGGCTCTTGTACGCTGAGGAAGGTGCTCACTGGAGAGAGATAGCCTTTTATTTTCTGAGAAGAGTAGGAGGAATGGGGCTAGATCAGAACTTGTTTTTAATTGATTTTGTCAGGTTAGATAAGACAGGTCTCCCCTCTTTTTATATTAATATTTTTAAAATGTCGCAAACAGTAAGAGTGGATAGGGAGGAGGGGTCAGTGATAGGGCAGTCTTTATTAAAGGAGCCCCTATTCTTTAATCACCATTTTCCCCATTCAGTTTTTTCAGTTGGGGGTGCTGTGAGCCAGTTTTGCTAAGGCTGGAGTAACCCGACTGGTTCATTTGACTGAGGCCACCCCTGTTTGATCTCAGCAGTTCACCTGGCCAGGCGGCTGGGCTGGCACTCGGAAATGCTGACTGAGAGAATGATAAATTAGCTGAAGAACTCTCTCTTCCCAAAGCTCAAGGAGGCTTGAGGAGGGGCTAGCTGGGGGTTTGATCAGGGAGTGGACCTCTTTTTCCCTACAGTTTTTTTATCCCCAGATTTAGGTGAAGAAGAGGACGGGGATGGAGCGAGAAAGGGACTGTGGACACAAAATGGAGAAGCCATTTATAGGTAGCGGAAGAGTGAGTCGGTATGGAGGGTGTTGTATAAATAGCCCCTCACCAAGAGAGCAGGGGACCTGCAATGGAGGATCCTGCACTGTGCTGTGTCTACTGGCAGGTTCCTCCAGAGTGGACCTCAGCATCAGGGCTGAGTGCTGTTTCAGTGGGGAGCAGGAGGCAGTGTTCCACATGTTCAGTGACTGTGTCAGGTGGGATCATTCTTTCACCTCCTGCAGGGGCTCCTGCAAGCTCTTGGGGTGACTTTTTGCAAGAAGATTTTTATTTTTGGGTTCCCCTATAGTCTTGAAACAAGGAATAGGAGTGTTTTAATTAACTATTTTAGGGCAGGCAAAATTGGCCATGTTAAAATCCAGGAAAAATAAGATTTTAGAGGTAGGACTAACAGATGTTATCAGACTTTTTCGTATTTTAGTAGTTAGCTGGGTAATGGTGGATTTTAATTAGTTTAAAATAGTCAGTAACCAGGAGGGCTTTCAGGAGAGGTGGTGTGTGGGAGACGCCTTGTGCTCATTGAGTGAGGAGGGAGAGCTGCTGGTTAACTTCTAGTTTTAATTTTATTTGGTTTTATTGTTTTACAAGGTTTTTGCTTTGGGTTTAATCTGGAAAATAACTGCTTAGATTTTTTTTAAATAGAGGATTTTTGTTTTTATTTACATTTTATGATCCTTTTATTTTGTTAAAATCTGTTTTTAAAAGGAGAACATGATGTTTTTTTTAGGATTTTATGCTGTTGCCTGGGGAGGTTTCCCTGGAGCCAGCAAGTATCTTAATTATGTTGTGTTTTACCTTATTGTTATTTAATGGATTTTAATTGCAATGATTTAATAAAGGATCTTAAAAGTCAAAGTCGAGAGACAGAGAAAGAGAGGGCCGTGATATAACGAGAGACCCATAGAAAAACAAATAGGCTAATCACAAATACTGTACAACCACTCCCTCGTTATATCAGGATTGTCAGGGTCCAATATAAATCCTCGACGCCTTCCACTTTCTAATTTTTCGTACAAAAAGTTAAGTTCATCAACTTAAGTCTCCAATTAATTTCATGAATCTTCCTCTCCTTTCTCAAAATGCTCAAACCGCTGCATTGAAAGAATCCATTCACAACATAGGAGGCTTGTTGCTAGGGAGTCGACATCACTGCCCTGTGACTTTTGCTAGTGCATTGCTTAAAAAAAAAAAAAAAAACTTCAGCAAGTAGATATTTATTTGCTTTGTGTTATTGTGCAATACTAATGCTTTGTTTTTAATTGTTCTGTATATCTTAGTTTGTGATGTGCAGTACAACATAAAATCTACAGTAATTATAAGTGAAATTGTCTATATATATATATATATATTGCAGCTAAGGCATGCGCAGTTAGACTGTAAAAATGGGGATCCAGCTCCAGGACCGCGATATATCAGAATCCACAGTATAGCGAGGGGCGATATAACAAGGGGTGGGTGTATTACTAAAAGAAAAAATCACAGCTGACAGAAGGGACATAAATGATAGCAGCACAGCCACTTGCATACCACATCTTAAAACAGTCTAATCATTAATATATATTTGAAATAATACCATTTAGCTGACAGATTTTTCACATTTTGTTTTGCACCCAACATTTACCAACCTTTAACATTTCGTGTTGCACATTCAGGGAATTAAACCTGCTTGTGGAATCTTGCTGTAAACAAAAGAAACAAATAAACAAAGTTCATATTTTACAAACAAGCTGTGAAATCCATCATGAAACTGACTATTTGTCATGCACATTAAATAAGCAAAAACAAACCTCTGACCCTGAAAACTGAAAACATATTTTAAGTCTCATACAGTCTGCGGAAAGCTATTGATTAATATCTGTATTCCATCTTCCGTGTAATTTAGTCAGAGCTGAAAATTACAGCCTGCCTAAGTAATATAAAAAATACTGACAGGTTTTTAGGGATTTTTTTTGCTAATGGTAGCACATTTTCAGGCAGCCATGCCCTAAGTCAGCATTACTTGATCATTGCTGTTTGGCAAAAGACTTTTGCTTGACAGATGCAAAAAGTTTTTCCCCACACTTAATCAAAGCAGTGAAATCTATGATATCTGGCACCCAGGGAGATGTGTAGTGGTATACCACTTTTGTTTTATATAAAGTTCATATATATAAGTTCATATATATCAAGAAAGCAGTTACACAACAGAGCCAAAGTGGTTTATCATTTTGGACACCTAGAGGAATCTTCACCAGTGGCTTGCACGGCTGACAATTGTTTGATTATGGTTTCATGCAGACTGGCTTCCACTGACTTTCAACTCTTTCCTCATTATCAAGATGATCTGTAACGATGTACATCCCAGTATACAAAAAAAGACTCACCTTATCTTTATTTAGCGACTGCTGTGCTTCCAACTTGTATACAAGGAAATCTTTAATTCAAGAAAAACGAGTTAAAACATCAAGGACAAAAAAATAAATAAATTCATTCTAGACAGAAGAAATGCAGGTCTAAAAAGCAGCAAAGCGGAAACTGGGTTTATGAAATCCAAGGCATTGGTCACAGCCATGCAAAGTGTATCCATGCTCACAAAGATCTTTCGTATTTGCTATTTGAGCTGTTCTAGCATTTCTTGCCAGATATATGGAGTGTATGGTGGTAATTTAGTATTACTAATACAATTCACATATGTAACCTTTTAGGTTTTAGACAGAACAGCTGCAGTGGAAACAGTCACATTACCTTCTTTAGCCTTTTTGTGCTCAAGCCTTTCTTTTTGCAATGACTTTTCTAATCTTGATCTGTGTTCATATACAACTGTTGGGGAAGAAAAACAAATAAAATACTGTGTCTGTGTATTTCATATACACACACATGATCTGTAAGGGAATTGCTTTGTTTGAAAGCACATCTGAGGATATTTCTAAAGGGCAGACAATAGCTAACTAGACATCTCCCACCACACAATGTATAGAGGTGAATAATGAAGGATCCAAACTAAATCTCTACTAGACTCCCACATGCAGTTTGTATACTTTGAGGGTCAATTTGACCATCATACCATGAAGTTAGACAAAAACACACACACATTATATATATATATATATATATATATATATATATATATATATATATATATATATATATATATACACACACACACACATATATATGTTTTTACATGTAATTCACCCTCCCTCTAATTTACTAGGGGATTACTGCCAAACAGTTCATTCCTGATGGGGAGGGAGGGACACAGAGTAAGCAGGCTCACCACAGCAACATCTGACAGCCATCTGCAATCCTCCCTCACTCACATAAACTTTAGCAGTCAACACAGAACAGGCCCTGAAAATGCACTGTCCATCTGACACAGAGTCAGCATACTGCACTAGTGTGCTGTAATGAACAGATTCTGATCCAATATGGAAATGCTTTATTGAAATTACACACATTTAAAAAAAAAAAAAATAGCATAGAATCAAAAGTGTTTCTAAAATTAAATTATGTAGGAGCCCTTATAATGAGTTTCTAAAAAGTTGATTTTAGAAACACTGGGCCAATATGTTTTCTTCTCTTAATTTGGAAAAAGAAATGTAGGAGCAGTATTTGCGATTTTTGTGC
Organism: Polyodon spathula; assembly: GCF_017654505.1. Taxonomy (NCBI): domain Eukaryota; kingdom Metazoa; phylum Chordata; class Actinopteri; order Acipenseriformes; family Polyodontidae; genus Polyodon; species Polyodon spathula. The sequence goes on from NC_054544.1 coordinate 32,563,659, forward strand.
TTGGTTGGCATTCACTCCAGTTGGGTAAGCAATACAGTATTTCAAAGCAAGACAAGGTAAAACTGGCTATCCAGGTTTCTCACCTTGACACTGACCTTTGTCAAAAAAAAAAAAAAAAAACCTCAACACCCTGGAATTAAATCCGGAGTCTTAATTTCTCTAAATCACATCCTCTGCGTGGTCCTCGCCGTGGTTCATGATTAATCTGAAAGGGCTCCCAGCTGCACATAGAGACGGCATTGCTAATCTGTTCTTGTCAACCGTCTCTGGTTCATTATTTATCCACTTGAGTCAAGGACATCAGTCATGAACTAATGCATCAGGAGCCTGAGCAACAAAATAACAGGGATGTAATGACTATTCCTCAGGCCACTAACAGCTAGCTATGTATCAAACAACTCCTCACAATACCCAGCAGCCACAGTATTTCTCATCTATGTCACTTCAATAAATTAGATTAAGGGCAGGCACAGAAAATGCACTGTGAACTTGGTTAAGCTTTAAATAAATTCTACCTGCCTGAGTCTTTCTTGCACCCTTTCTCGTGACAGCCCCACTACAAGAGGACTTTCCATCTCTAAACCCCTATCAATGCTGGTATTACAAGGAAGATAAGTTAGCAATAATTAAATTGGCACTCAGTGAGATTCAATGAAAGGATTACCTCAGTATGATATGCTGTAATTAGTTTGAGATTTAAAGATTAGATCTTTAAACTATAAAACAATGAACTGCAAGATATGCAGCAACACTAAAAGAAACTTCTTTGACTAAACATTTTGTTAACAGATATCTTTAAGGCTTAATACATAATTAAATAAAATCCTAGGCACAGCATGTTACAAAGAACATGTTATATTGTTGTACATAGGCAAACAAAGTAAATCGACCTGTATGCAGCAGCCAGTCAAAGTGTCTGTCAGGTTTTGAGTTTAAACAGGCGCTGTCCTGGCTGGTGGTCTTCAGTGCATGCCATAGACAAATGGCAATTCAGTGACGCTGCTAAATAGCCCCACACTTCCCTAAAACTGAAACTACTCATGAATGCAAACAAGACGATTCACTTTCAGCGAGTTAGTGCCAGCGTCTTAGTTTTATTTGGCAATCTTGTGGCCCAGATTCAACCAACCTTTTTTACATGAAATTCTTCTTGGAGAGATATGTGGCTATGTTTGAAGAAGTGTCTCAATCATTTGTTTTTGCTAGTTCTGGAAAGTCATGCAAAGGGTACAATAAAGTACTAGTCGGTTACCAGTCTTTTATTATTATTTTTTTTGGCAAGTGATTCCACTGAATTTTGAATCCTGGAAAAAATCTATATCCACAAAAAGTTGAAAAGGATCTATGATTAAAGTCATTAGTACTGTTAACAATAATAATAATAATAATAATAATAATAATATAATAATAATAATAATAATAATAATAAAAAAAGTCTTTAAAGCTTGACAAGCACAGGAACTATTATAATCTCATATCTAGTCTGCTGTCCATGACCTCAGTGAAACTCTGAATAAAGCTTGGAAGCTTGCCAGTTGTTATCTCTCATCAAACAGCTTCCTGTTAATGGAAAACCAGATACAAATACATAAAAAAAAACTAGTTTTTGTGTTTCATTCAGGATTTGAACAAGTGCACTGCTTTTTACACAAGAAAATTAACATCCAGTGCCCTTTAACAGGGATGGAAGCATTGAGCATTTGGAGTTCAAAACAAAAAAGTAGCAGAAAACCTTTACTGCTATCCTAGTAAAATGTCAGGTTAACATTCTGTCTTCCTTGACTCAAAGGGCATGCAAACAAACGGTGCATCCCTTGGTTTTAATTCTACTTAACATTGGACTGAGTTGCATTGTTTTCTCTGCCCTATCTGTGAATCTTCTTAGCCAAGGTAGCTGCATGATTACTTGGCTGAATTACCTTTCTAATTACATTTGACCTCAATAAACTATTCCATAAGTATTTGCCTGTATGCTCCAATAGTATGAAAAAGCTTTCCTGTATATATTAAATAGGCATGTCTCAATAGGAATGCATTTATCATGCCCCAAATCTGCTTCTGTTTTCAGACTATGGTAACATTAGGGATGTACAAAGCAGTTCTTCTGAAAGTGGACCCTATGACGCTAACACTGTATGTGGCCCTGAAACCAGCTCAGTTCGGGTGAAGGGAACCAAATGAAATTAAACAAGCAGGTTTGATCACCGTTCAAGCATCCAGGCAGGTTTTATGACTGCAGCTAGACGTGTTGGAAAATTAAAATGTATCTTATCAATGAGCCTCCTTAATTCCTGAACTTCAAAACCTTAGCTGATTAATGGAAATTATTAACAGCACTGAGTTCAGAAGCCGTACCGCACTTCTATCTACCAGCCATACAGTAGATATGTAACATGAGCTCAATCAGCCCAGCTGTCTTCATGGTAGCAAGCTTCAGCACTATCTAGTGAACATTAGATGAAAGTGGCTGGTCGAGATGAAGAAACTTTGTTCCATATTTAAGGAATCTAAAAAGAAATTTGGTGCAAACTACCCAGGTAGCAGCGGTTTTAATGGAATGTCAGTATGCTCAACAAGTCTATCGGGAGAAAACAATGTAGTTATTGTTATGCTGGAAGCAATACAAACAAGAAAGCATTATGACTAATGAAAAATATCGGGTTTGGGTTAGATGCTGCTGGGGTATAATGTTACCTGTTTTGGTCTCCAAATGCAGCAGACTTTCAAGACAGACGAGCCAGGTAGAGGAGAATGCTTCAATCGCTTTCTACCTTTGCTAATTGAGATTAATGTGTCTGTTGTTTTGGTAGATGGTTTGATTCTAATAAAAAAAGCGCACTCCTTGACAAGAAAATCATCAGTGAGGCACAGGGAAACAGAACCAGGTACTGCACAGAAGAATTATAAAGACACCAAGGACTGAGGTTTCCATTCAGCTACCTTTTAGCTACATTTAAGCCTCCCACCACATTTTCGTACTCGTACTTCACAGCAGACAATGGCAGCTTGTTAACAGGGCTCATCTTTTGCATACTTGCCTTTGGTTTTTGAGGTTTAACACTTCCTGCAGTCATTTAACTGGCAGACAATGCCAGCTGCCCCATTGCTTCTTTAAGAGATTTGACTTTAGATCACAGTTCACTAAAAATAAAATAAAAAAAAACACAGCAATAACCCTTGAACAGTCATGTTTTTGAAGGGCACTGTAGCGCAAACATTTAGAATCATACACCGCGTGACCTGACAATGAATAGCTTGGATGTTCAACACCACTGGCTGTAAAATGTCTTCTAAACAGAATCTAGTGCTATATGTTCCCACCAAAATTGAAATAGTTCTGTTATTCCTTCAGTTGCAGGTGTACAAGCAGGGCTGCAGAATGCAAATTAACCACCCTAAGGACTTAAAATAAATAAATAAAAAAAGAAAGAAAGAAAGCACTTTTACCCTAAAATTACTAAAAGTACTTAATGAAAAAAAATTAAAAATAAATAAAATAATCTCTTAAAACAAGGAGGCGTATTTTACATTATTCCAGTAAACTAATAAATGTTTCTTTTGAAACAGTGCTGTGTCTAAGCTATCCTCTCTACAACCCACAATAATGCTCCAAGGCTTTCTCACCGTAACTCACCCCCCCCGCCCCCGACTTAGTGTCCATAAGGTTTGCAGACTGTGCCTCGAAGACTTAAGACATTCTGTAACTACTCTGAGTACAACAGCCATAAATGTACCGTAACTGTGGCATCTCATACTGGGAATCAACAAGATGCTCTTACTGTACACTCTACCTTCTCAAATCAGCAAGGCAGTATAGTGGCTACTTTATACTCAGCGGGAACTCAGCTAAATTGAAAAGAATAATTAAGCTCTCATAGAAAACAGATCTCATTATCAAACAGTAAAAGACAGGATAAATGCCATAAGCTTTCAAGAGTGCCATATAGATAGCATTAAACTACTGTCTTATGCAAATACAGACACATTCAGTAAACATAAGAACGTGCCTAAGTCTAAGATATGACCCACATCATATCCTGATTCATGCATTAATTATTTACTTTGGGCAGGTGCAAAAGAAAACTAAAAGTAAGTAACCTGATATTAAGCCGATCATATTCAAAGTTTTACTTCACAATTTACACAGCAAATATATTGTACAGTGTGTGCTCATGCCATTGTCAGGACAGTTCCAAACCAAGCAAAAGTGTAAATGGGACATTGTGTTTCTGTGTAAACAGAGTCAAATAATCTGATACAGCTGAATGCTCAACTGAGAACAATAGTTAATGATGTTCTGAGTATGCCAATAACATACATCACTCCAGTAGGAGGGTGAACATACCACTAAATGACACTGTGATTATGTTTTGTTGCAGGTACAGTAAAAGCAATAAGACTTGCTGTTCTCAACGCTGCACAATGGGTATGCATTGCTCTCATGGGGTTCAGTTTGTTTGAATACTTCCGAGTCTATTTTAATAATCTAAACATGGCACAACTAAACTGTGCATGCAAATCTCTTGTACGAGGAACATGTGCAGTACATTTCCAAGTCTTCTTGTAATACTATACAGAAGAAACAGGCCCTTTTTGCATCATGCAATTCATTCAGTACAATCTGCAACACTGCGTTCCCACTCAATCTATCAAGCACATGTCTAAGCAAAGGTTATTTTACGTAGAACTGCTGTACTCTAGCAAACACAGTCCACATAAAACTGAAAATCTCTGTGATCTGGTGTATAATAATTACTTTACTGAATGTGTTTAAGAGAACAATAAAATTCTTCTTACGTTTCCTTTTTTGTAGTACTGTTACACTAATTGATAAGCTAAAAAAGAAGCACACACACACCCCACATTAAAAGAGAAAGTCCTAACAAGAAAACTAAGCAAGAAATTGTACAGCTTTGACTAGGACTATGGATCATTTACTGAATCTGTCTGTCTGACACTGAACTTTGCTGTAACAACAAATAGCCGCTGTTTTCTAACAGAGACTAACTCAACTTCTTCCTCTTACAGCAGACTGGACCTGCACTTTTGTAGCAAAGCATTAATAAAATCTTGCTGTCGTCTGTCAATCTGGCTAAGGTGATGCATTGATTTATCGAGGCATCGTATTGTTTGACAACTATTGATAGTCAAGCCTGTGCATCGTTTTTGTGTAAAGGGTTTAAGCAAAGAAAAGTTTTTATTTTTTATTAGAGTTTGGAAATTGGCAATTAAATTTTGCATTAAGTGCAGAGCTTCTCTGCTCCCCTCAGGTCTGACTCACTGAATCTGCACACGATTGAGCTCACCTTCTCTGCCCTGCCTCCTGCAAGTGTTTGCTGATGGGATTGGATCTGTGCAGGAGTTAAGAGCTAGAATTACAAATACTGTATCGACAGAGCTACAATGCCTTTTGATGTTTGACAATTATTTTCTAAAGTAAGATAGCAAGAAAACAAAGTAAATAAAGTAATTTTTAGGATACTCCGATAACACAATTAATTTTCGTGACCATTAGACATGCAGAGGTCATGCTAGCCTTTAAAAATGTGCATTTGCAAAAAGCATACCATTACCTTCCAACGTAACTATTTCAGATTAAGTTAACATGCAAAACAGTACACAGTATAAATGACAGTAGAACTAGACAGACAAGTTTACCATGAAACGTTTTCTTTTGAAAATCCCTCATTCACACCGTAAAAATCAGTGTTGAAGAACATGTACCAATGTCTCTGTGGGTAGCTGTCAACATCATAACTGTTTACAGTTTTGCTGTTTTAAAGGTTCTTTAAATTTTCATTTTAGTACCCTAGTCAAAAAATGACTCGTGCCCTTTCCAAATCAAAGTCTTAATTCTCAGGAGCGTCCACTTAAATTGTCATGTTTTAGATCAGTGATTGTCAACCCTAGTCCTGGGAGAACACTGCCCTGCTCGTTTTTGTTCCAACCAAGCACTCAATTACATAATTGAACCCTTAACTGAACTAATAATTTGCCTAATCTGAGCTTTTTAAATAGAGTAGCTTATAAAAAGTTTAACAATTTATGTTCATTATACAATTTTATACCTAAAGTGAAATCTCCAGCTGTTTAAAAAAATTAAAAAGCTCAGATCAGGCAAGTTATTAGTTCAATTAAGGGTTCAGTTATGTAATTGAGTGCTTGGCTGGAACAAAAACCAGCAGGGCAGTGTCCCCCAGAACCAGGACTGAGAACCAATGTTTTAGATGATCCGACGAAAGCATTTGCTGGTCTGTACTCTGTTCTGACAGCTAAACCCTGGTGTGCTGGTACACAAGGTACAGGTATCGTAATTGCAATTAATGCAAATTTCTGAGCATGTGTTTTACTTGTCCAAATTCTTGGCAGAGAGTCAACATGTAAGATGCTCCGATACAGATTAGTTAGTCGCTACTAGAGACGCGTGCAGGGCTATATGGGATACTGAGACCTCTGCAGGATTTTTTGTTTTGTTTTTAAAGAGGATGCAGGGAGCAGTGGAACCATTTTTACACATTTCATTGCATAAAACTATTTTGTAATATAAACACAATTATTGGATAGGAATGAAAAGGGGAAATGTTGTATTTTAGAACTGCACTGGTATTGTTTACGTTTTATTAAAATGTTGTGCATAGTTTTTTCTCTCCATTGATTGTTACTCTGACTGGTTGCGGATTTAAAATACTTTTTAGGGGGATTTTGCTTTGACACCCATGGATACAAATCAACACGAAATATATATATATATATATATATATATATATATATATATATATATACTACAATATACTACTGTATAGCCATAAACTGATGCAATCAAGTTAATATGCATAATAGTTTTTAAATCTTTAAAACTTACAGTATGGACTACGGATATTTTACTGCTATCTGAAACTTCCCCACCACAAAGAGGGGCAACAACTACACACAATACAAACCAGAAATTGTTGTTTACTTGTTTCAGTAGAGCAGTAATCCCACACGGAGGTAATATAAAGCATATACAACACTTCATTGGGCATGCGCCGGTATGTTTCAGAGTACATGTAAAGGTACATGCAGAAGTCATGTTTTTTGGCACGGAATAGATGCTCGATAACAGTGATTTTGGACACAGCAGTGTGGCAATACAAAGATGTCTGGGTTTATACGGATTATTATACAATGACCAAATACATTCAGATCAGCAAGGTGGGATAGTTTATGTTTTATTTTTCATGTAACAAAAAAAAAAAACCCGTTGCTTGAAGAAACCCAACTAGCCTAGAACAGTTTCATAGAGGTCACGTGTTGAGGCTTCACGGATCATACGAGACATAGATGCTGTGCAACATAGTACTTTGAAAGCAAACTCAAATATTGTTTGTAAAATATTTTAGACAACTGGTAAGTTACACAGGAACGCCAACATGTTTGGGATGCATGTGTTTGTTTACATTTTAAATACAATTTACAACAAGTACATTTTTACATGGGTTTGGTTGCCGTTTAAAACGTGGAAAGGAATGTTTTTTTTTCACAAACATTAGAACTAAAATGATCTACAATTCTGCTTTAGAGTTAGAGTGCAATTAAAAAAACCTCTGACAACTACCCATGATGTACAAAAAGGTCTTGTCAGATCTACAAAACAGGTGTTTTTTAAAAGGGGTTATAACCAAAGTGCTACTAAAGCACGTCCATTTGCATAGCAAACATGTATTGTCATTTTAATACTTGTCAGACCAAGTTCACCTGCAGAGCGAGATGTTCTCTACGCCTTAAACACCTTCATTCCTTTCATTACCCAACCAGCAGCTTCACCTCATGAAGACAAGGAACGACCAAGGAAATGCAGCTACAGACATGAAAAGTTTAACCTACTGTATTTATGTACCATATATTATAGCTGGCTCTTTGCGTTAACAAATATTATATATTTACACAGTAGACGCGTGTTAGTAGCAATATCTGGTAAGAGTAACCGCCTCTTACGAGCAACATTTTCCTGGGAACACTTTCCTTACCATTACAAATCTACATGGTATCAGCAACATTTATGTCGTTGTGACGTCACATCCTCAGCAGTCGACCTTATGCAGATACCGTAAAACTCCCATTAATCGCCAAAAAATGCATACAGAAGTCTGTGCAGTGCGCTTATCAGTTTGTTTTACAAGGCATCTTCGTTCTGTGCTTGATCATTCCAGCGTTTATTTCCCGCAATGTGCAATAAATAAATAAATAAACAAAGCTGCTTACTTTGCCGTGATCGCAACTAGAAGGAAATTCAGCTGTATAAGGATCGTACAAAAGAGTAGCCATAAAAAAGAGCAAGTGAAGTGAATGTACGCACTGTACAAAGCTTGCTGATTGTGTGCTATTATTCAGTATCTATCTGTGCAGTTGAGCATTGTTTCCTTCATAATAACAATAATATTTTATCTGTAAACGTGTAACCTGCATTTTAAAAAGTAACGAAAATAAATGTACTTTGGCAAGTAACTAGGAATTTAATTTTTTCATTTGAAATGCTTTACGGAAAGTGTTTTTATGTACAAAATACATGTTTAATGACACTCCCCTGTCGGACATGACATCGACACAAAAATTATGATTATCTAATAACAAGCGTCTACTGTGTATGTAATATAATATATATATATATATATATATATATATATATATATATATATATATATATATATATATATATATACACACACACACACACATATTTTGTGCAACATGTGCAAAACCACACGTGACATCTATTCATCAGATGTAGCTATAACCCTTTGACAGTTTTACCTTATTTCAATCCTCCAATTTTAAGGATTACAATCTGCATCTCAGCCATTATCTTATACTTGTAGTAGTGTATATAACTAATATTTTGGTTTCACTCCTATTTTCTGTACTACACTTAAAAGTGGTCAATCTACCATTCCTACTTCTAGATTCTGTACTTCTACAAAACCTACAGGCACACCCAAGAGCAGTGGAACTAGGGGTGCTGGGGGTGTGGCAGCATCCCTGTCTTTGTATGGCTTCCATCATATACAGGGGTTACAGTTTTGTTCAATGGCTTTCAGCACCCCCACTTTAGAAAAAAAAATCCATTGCCACTGGACACACCAAAAAACTTCTTGATGAATATCTTTAAATGACAAGGTTTAGAGGTGACTAAGAAGGTGGTGTAATGTATTAACTAAACCCTCCAGCAATCCTGCACTCACGGCAGGCTTGAAATGTCACTCTGGGGTCTTGAAAAAGTGACATCCTGACAGCAAAGAATAAATCACCATCATTCAGTATATTACATATACTAGAAACATAGTCAATCTGCAAGTACTTTATTTTTGACCACAAAAGCAGTACACACGTAAAAATATGATGCAAGAAAGGATAAAGGGCATACTCAAAAAATAATGTTTATACTTAAACTTTTTTTTTCAAGATCCATTTAGGATTGCACCCTTGCAGTAGTTGGAAGGCAGGAAGAGAAGTGCATTGATGGGATCAGAATGTATTGATCACATGTATAGGGTTAGCTACCAGGATGCACAAGGAAGTAAATAGCACACACACACACACAAGGTTATAAGGGATGCATAATTCAGAAATCTCTCTAAATTCAGACTGTTGTGCCGAACAGGATTTAACTGGATTTAACAACTGAAATTCTGTAATCACTGCCAGGTGCACCATGCTATATGCATACAGAAGTGTATGAGCTGAATGCTTTGTGGACACAATGAACAGAAATTGTGCAATAGAAAAAGATAAGAAAAAATACTGGACAAAATCCAAATACGACCTGGAAATAATTGACTACCTCATCCATGTTAAATGAACAACTAACATAATACTGTTTGGCACAACATTATCTAAATAATTAGCACATCCTGCTTAAAGGAACAACAGTGGAATACTCATGCCTGACACAGCTGCATTTGCAATTGGGCTAGCTCAATACACAGCAATATTTAGATGGCAAGTCCATTTACAGTTTGCAATATAGAAACTACAGAATGCTTAAATGTGGGCTTCATATTTTATGAAGGCTACCAAATGTACAACTTTTCTATATGCTTTATAATGTCATTTTATTCAAGAGAAATTAAACTGTGTCAAATATGATGTGTTATAATAGCCCACATTCCTCAGTAAATGTGCATTAATTCCCAGGGGAACTAATATTAAAGCATAACCCCACTGTTTATAAAGTGAACTGGGAGAATTGGGAATGGGAACGCACTTAATGATTTATTACCAGATGTTTCTGTGAGATAAAAAGCCAGAACTGGTCTTTGCTGTAAGCTCTAAGAGGGAATGTTTTATTCTAGAACTAAATAGTAAAACTTGGAAATATGTTGGCTAATGTGGAACAAATGCATTTCTTTTACAGACGCCTTTGCATGTTGTTTGCATACCTTACTTCACTTTTTGCATTGTTTAGGGGCCGCACTGTCATAACACTATGTAACACAATTTTTGTTCCTGGGTAGTAAGTGTTATTTCCTAATTGCTTATGCCTCAAAAGTATAGAAAATGGCTATTATTCCCCACAAACTTTGCTTTTGTGACCAGGACAGTGATATTTCAAAATATCACTATTTCCAGTGGGAAAACGGGCAAATGTGTGTCTTTTCGTTCACATAAGGTCAGAAAAAAACAACATATGAATCCAAATTAACATGTATTTATACTAAAGTAATACAAAGATGACTACAAAAGATATAGAAGTGAGTAGTTTTTCGAGATTTACAATTATACTGTATTTTCCCATTGGAAATAGTGATATTTTGAAATATCACTGTCCTGGTCACAAAAGCAAAGTTTGTGGGGAATAATAGCCATGTTCTATTCTTTTGAGGCATAAGCAATTAGGAAATAACACTTACTGCCCAGGAACTATTTTTATTTATTTATTTATTTATTTTTTTGTTACACAGTGTAATCAGCATAAATACTGCATACTATAGAGTGTAGGTGTAGATACCCAAAGTAAATCAGTTACAAACTCAATGTTTACATAAATTGTTTGTTAAATTAACAGGATCCGTCCTCGGTAAACAAAGGCAGAAAATCGTGCCCTTGTATTAGGAAACGTAGTATTTCTGGCACAGTTAAACATATTTTGTTTACTATATTAAAAGTAAATATGGTGCTAATCACATGGTTATCACCTTTCTAAAGACATGATGAAAAATCACGCACAAAAAAATTAAAATCATAATAAGGAAAGATCCAAACTAAACGGTAATAAGTCAATACTATACCTTGTAGTTGAGCAGATAATGATTCTTGGTGCTGTTGATATTTTGCAGCTATAGCCTCTGTTCTTTTGAGCTGTTTGTGCATTTCGTAGCATACCATTGCCCCGTACATGAGTCCAAAAATAACAGTCAGCAGCACGAGAAACTGAAAAATACGCTTATGCCTTCTAGCACATATTCCGTTCCCCATCTTCACTCTTTACGACAACCTGGACACGCAGGCTACAAATCCCAAACTTTTCAAGCTTTCCTTTTCAATTATTGCACCGAAATGTATGCATCGCAACAGGTACTGGAAAAGTAAAAAAAATACCGCTATGTAAATGTATTGGCTTTGCTCAGTAACTTTTGTCTCAACCCATACACACAGCTGCGATGCCTTCAACTCAAAATGGTTTTCTGTTTGTACTACAAACTCAGGTAACTATAAACTAGATCTCCAAGTTTATTACTCCACGTCTTCATTGTTTTTACTTTCTGAATTCACCGATGCAACCATCTCACTTCCTTCTCTTTGGGTGAGGAAAAAAATAACTTCTGTAACTCTAAAGACGTTCAAGTTAGTGATCTTTCCTGCTCTTTGTAAAAGGCCTGCCTGCCTGGTGCCTCGTTCTTTAGTTACGTGTCACCTAGAAGTAGCAAACGTCCAACAGAAATTGTGAAGGAAGTCCCACCCAGACCGAGATCGTGGATTATCCTATCCCTGCCTTATTGGAAACTGTATGTCCTTACTGGATGTCCCTCGTGCCAGTAGGGTGGTTTTCTCCGAATACTGAATTGTACTGGAATTCTGTTGTTACATTTGTGTTTGTTAAAGTCTGCACGGAAACTATTCCGAGGCTGAAATGTGACAATTTCCAGTGCTTTAGTTTATAGCAACCACCCCCTCAGAGGCTGCAACTATTGTCTTTTGTTTCTGCAATTTGTAACATGTTACTCATTTTTGTTAAATTATTGTAAGTGTTTAAATCTGTTCAACAGATATACTTTTTTTTATTATTATTATTGTTAATTAAAAAGTCTTAAGAATTTCACACACAAAGTTTGTATGTCTTTGTTAACAGGATTAGGACTGTGTTACCAGAATTGGCAAGCATATTAATCAGGAGAGAACACATACTGTAGCATTGTGATAAAATAAAAACCTAACTATTGTGTCACTGCAAACAAAAACAATTACTTTTTTTTTTTTTTTTCCTGAACAATGAACTTTATTTGAATCAATGAGTTGAAATGATCAAGGATGTTGTTACACATGGTAATGCAGCGGTTAGGAACATTCAAATAAACTTTCAAATAAAGAGTACAAAATGAAAAATAAATTCACAAAGGCTTTACTTTACCAAGATATACTAGAGAAGACTAGAATAGCTTTTTTTTTTTTTTTTACCCAAGAAGACATCATATTTAAAAAAAAAAAACTCACCATATTTTTGTAAAAATGAAGACATTGTATTTCCTAAATATTCTTATTATTTTTGCATTTATTTGATTCTATTATCGAAGTAGGCCTACACAAGCAAGCAACTGCTGATCCTGTGTTGCAATATTTATACATTCAGATCCACAAAAGTTAAATGTTTCACCAGATCTCTTCTTTGCATAGACTAAACGGTTACATTAGGTTAGTTAAATTCCTAAAAATTACTTTTTTTTGTTTTGTTTTACTATTTTCAGTCTTTAGAAAAACAGATTTAAGCACACATATTGCTACCTGCTGTGTAAACATGTTAATATATAATATTGAATATTGAATATAGAATATTGTTCTAACCATTTATGCTAATTGATTTAAATAAAACATAAATGAGGGTAGACAAACTCATTAATGTTTCTATGTTATAAATTAAAAAATGCTTAATAATTTATTAATAGACCAAGGGACTTCAATAAATCAATAGCGAAAAGTCAGCCTGCCTCATGTAATACCACACAATGTCATCAAAGCACTTTGAAATTCCTACATTTGTTGGCACATGTCTTACATTTTTAGCAAGTGACCTATGAAATACAAATGAATATTTCATTCCAAGCGAGCTATGCAGCTATATACAGCTGCCTATTTAATTGTAGACAACAAGTTAGCTTTTAAACTTTTTTTAATTATTCAAAAACTTAAGAATGTAGCTGTTCTACAAAGATTTGTTCAACTGAAGCAGATTTAAACCAAACCTTATGACTATGTAGGTTAACTTCACCTCTATTCAAAAAGTTGTTTTAAAGAATGTACAAATCGGTTCTCTGGAATTAAAGTCACTTTTTTGTTCAAATGAAGCTTACGTCACTAGAAGAACTGCAAACGAGGCAGAACATTTTGCAAACACTGTTCTGTGTAAAAATATAGCAAGCACCATAAATAAGAAACACTTCAACATAATACCAATACTATATATTTACATACAGATTCATCAGGTTAAAAGTACTTTTTTATGCCTGAACTTCTTTGATTAAAACGTTATGTCAAGCTGTGGATTTTCTTCTTTAATTTTTTACTTTGAAACAATGCTTGAAAAGGTGTAAATGCTTACCAAATAGCCACAACATTAACTAGGTATCATACAAAATAAGGTTAGTTTAGTTTTGCTTAACCGATTAATTATTATGGCAATAAATAAAGATGGAAATCTACTTGGCACCCTGCTTATTTCTCTCAAGAGATGCATCTGGTTCTCAATAACTTAATTGTAATTCAAACTACCAGCTGAGCTTTCCTGAACTGCAGATGGAAAAAAATGCTCTCTAAGAGAGGTGGAAACTTCCTACAACCCCACTTAATATAACTGTTTGCTACACACATGTATGCAATAAAATTAAGCTAACTATATGATATTTCAAGTAAGTAAAACATTTTTTTAAAAATTTGCTTGGTTTAATAAGGTACTGTAAACATTGAACTGGTCCTTCAGAAAACAATAGCTAAAACCTTCATTCCATAACAACCTATATTTACAGCTTATTACTAAATACAGTATTAGTGTATATGTCAAAATATTGCATCTTTTTGTATAGATATATAGTTCAAAAGACTTTGAAATGTAAGACTAAATTTCAAACACTTTGTGCAACATTTTTCAGGCCTCCTCTTCATCACAGAGGAGTGGTTCCGCCTCTGGGATTTTAGTCAAGGCCACAAAGCTTGGTCCTGTGTATTTGTGCTTCTGATACAGGATGAACTGTGCAGTGATCTGTAGTGTTGTCTTGTAAAGGAATATAGTTTATGGTCAGATAATAAACAGGCATATTATTATCCAAAGATGAAACAAGTCCTCCCTTGTTTTAACACCATTTGCGGAAGTTGGCTCATGCTGCAATAACCCAACTACAAGTTCATAAGGAACCAGTTCCTTACCCTGTCACAACCAGTGCAGTAGTATGCAGCTGTTTTAATATATTAAAAACATGCTGTGGCAGAGCAAAGCTCTACCGTTTAGAAATTGGCAGGGATGGGGTTAATTTCACCTACCTGCCTGGGTTTATTATGTTCAGGTGGCTGGGGTTGATTAGTTGATTAAAAGATTAACTTAATTAATGATCAATCAGCGCCCAGCCACCTGACATAAAAGGAGGCCTCTACTTCTCAATAAGAGGAGTGAGCTGAGGAAGCAGGTATGTGGATTTTGGTTTGCTTGTGTTTCTGAATTTTGTGACTCCAGTGAAGGCATTGCCCAGCCTGGAAACCTTATTTTTGTAAGTTTTGTTTTGTTGTCTTTTTATTTGATTTTTTTTTTTAAAGATCTTTATTTTGCCCTTGTGTACTTTATTTTTGTGTTTTATTTATAGTAAAATTAGTATTTTTTTTCAAACTGCAATCTGTCTCTGGGTCTCTATCCACTCGCCAGCCTGTCACACATGCCTTAACGGGTTTTGTAATTACTTGAGGCATTTATTTATTTTTAATGATTATTTTTCCTAGATTTTCTACCTGGTTTCTTGTCTCACTCTTGGCAGCAAATGAGCCCACTGCTTCTGGTAGTTAATGGAATAACATGTGCACACTCTCCAGCCAAAATTTAAACACTTAATCTGAAGCCACATGAAGATGTGATCACCCGCCCTTTTATTGTAGAAGAAGCCATATTCATTACTGGAATGAATAAAATCAGACACACTGTGATGCCTCATTACTTCAGCTCTGAGAAGAATGTACCGTGGCCCAGTGGGCTTATATTATTTAATTTGTGAACCGTTACATCTTAAAGTATCTTTGGGGTCATTTCTGCTCCAAATGCTACATTAAGATGTGTTTATCTCTTCTTTTTTTTTTAAAAAAAAAAAAAAAAAAAAAAAAAAAAAAAAAAAAAAAGGATACAAGGAAGTCCAGGAAAAGTACCCCGAAGCTGCCAATCAACCAGGCCAAGTGATTGAGAATGAAGATGTTCTTCGGCCCCTTTAGACCAGGTAGTTTCACAAGTAGGCTCAGCCCATATGTGCTGTTCCCCATCATAGCCAGGGCAAACAATAAGTAAGAGGTGCCTTCTGTTGACTTTCTTTTAAACTGCAAAACAACATATTTTTAAAAACAAGCCCAGTCACACTATAGAATACAACACGCACCATAGCGGGTACCTTCCCATTAAACAAATACAAATTACATTTTTAATAACAACAATACATATTGCAATACATGGTGCTGTTATTACTGATAGAATGTACATTTTAATATTGTAGGTTTTTTATTTAATACTTAGATTTACTTAACATGTCATGTTATAAATATGATATAGCAAACATGTATTGCTATTTTTCTATTAAAAAGGAAATAAATCAAGTAAATCTAATACTTTAAAGTTTATACAACAGACCTTTAAATTATGCATATTTACATCATCATACTTTGCAAGAGCAACAGCACATTTTCATAAAAGAATAATTTTTTTAGTTCAATACTTAAGTTCTTGAAGCAATACTAAACGTGCTTTTTAGAGTGGCTTTAGAACAAGAGGGTAAATACTACAGCCACTTATAACATGTCTCACATACATACTTACATACATACATACAGTACCAGTCAAAAGTTTGAGTACACCTGCTTGAAACCAGGTTTTTCATGATTATCTATGCTTTTAACTGTTTAATCTTGTCTATAAACACTTAATATTTCATTATATGATACGTCTACTTATATAAGCTGATAATCATAAGCGAATTGCATTCAAGAATTTAATTTTTAAATTAAAATGTAAATCTTGTCAATTTCAATGAAATGGTCACCCAAAGCAAGGGGATTTCAGTCTGAAGCCCAAGTCAGTTAAAAGTCTGAAATGTGTATAACACGGTGTTACAACACTGGCCTAAGTATAAAAGTGTCTTTGTTAGATGTTCTCTGAGTTAACTGGCATGTTACCGAGTTAACCTTTTGTCATCAATTACTGTTAACAGGTGAGGATCCATGATTACTATAAATATAGGTAGCATAGGCACAAGTTTGTCATTCCTGAATGTAAGGGTGCAGAAAATGGCAAAATATGCTCAGTTAAGCAAAGAAAAAAGACTGTAATTACTTTAAGAAATGAAGGTCAATCTTTAAGACAAATTGCAAGAACTTTGCAAGTGTCTGTAACTGCTGTGGCCAAGACCATCAAACGATTTGAAGAAACTGGCACTCATGAGGACCAAACAAGGTCAGGGTAACCTCAGAATCAGAGAACAAGTTCATTCGAGTCACAAGACTGCGAAACCAGTGATTAACTGCCCCTGAAATACAAGCTCAGCTAAATGCTATTAGAAGTACAGATGTTTCAACATCAACTGTTCAGAGGAGATTGCGTGAAGCTGGCCTAACTGGAAGAATTGCTGCAAAGAAACCATTGTTAAGAGTGCAGAATAAGAGGAAGAGACTTGCCTGGGCCAAAAAACACAGAAACTGGACATTTGAGGAGTGGAAGTCGGTCTTATGGACCGATGAGTCAAAATTTGAAATATTTGGGTCCAACCTCCTAGTATTTGTAAGACGCAGAGAGGGTGAGCACATGAGTTCTGCATGTGTGGTTCCCACTGTCAAGCATGAAGGAGGTAGTGTCATGGTCTGTGGTTGCTTTGCTGGTAACAGAGTTGGTTATCTTTACCAAGTCCATGGCAAGCTCAACCAGCATGGCTATCATAGCATACTTCAGAGGCACGCCATTCCATCAGGATTATGGCTAGTTATCTTCAGCAAGATAATGACCCGAAACGCACCTCAAAGTTGTGCAAGAACTCTCTGGCGAAGAAGGAAAGTGAAGGACAACTCAATCTAATGACCTGGCCTGCCCAGTCTCCAGACCTCAATCTCATAGAACTTGTATGGGACAAACTGGACAGAAGAATCAAAGCAAAGCTACCCAGAAGTGCCCTACATCTCTGGGAATTGCTGCAGAATAGCTGGGAAGACATGTCGGGTGATTTCCTGCTGAAACTTCCTGCTGAAACCGAATGCATCGTGTTTGTGAGGCTGTTATTAAGGCAAAGGGTGGCTATTTTGAGGAATCTAAGATTTAGAGACAATTTTCAATTTTCTTAAACATTGCTTTGATACTCCTGTTTTGTATATTGCAACGTGTTTTCATTTTCAAGCATTTACAGAAACGTATACGACGTAAAACATTGTCAATTATGAAAAAAAACTAGTTTCCAGCAAGTGTACTCAAACTTTTGACGGGTACTGTACATATATAAAACAAAAAAAGGGTACGCTACTTACATTTTTATATAGCTGTGGAAACCGAGATCCAAGGTAGAATATACAGGACAGGTAGCCACAGACATAGCCAGAGATTTCCAATAGATCAATGGGATTCTATATTGAGCAGGAATAATAATGTAGAGTGTTATACATCTTGCTTCTTGTTAAACAAAATGATGGTACACTGTTGACAGACATTGGTAATACATATTTCTGTCAACTTGCAGCAGCAAACAACCAAGTAAAGTTGCTTCGATCATCAATACCAGTATTATGCCAATTTTAATTATTCCTATCCAGTGGACACTGCTTCAGGCTTACCCATAACCCAACTAATGACCTTCAAATCTAAATGAAAAGTACAAAATAAAACTGTTCAATATCAAAGCATTTTTTGTCGAGTACATCTTTTTTTGAGCCAAAGTCTATTAGGACAGTAATGTATTTTTCTCAACAAATCTAGTCAGTGATATTAACTCCAATTTAGTCAGTGGGTCTATTTTAAGCATTGGTCAGGACATAGAGCACACTAGTGTGATAAATGGTTGACCTTCTGCATCAAAGAGTTCCAACTCTTAACTATTAACCTCAGATCTGAACTTTAAAATGTGAGTTTCTGGTGGTTCCAAACTATGCACAGCAAGGGGTGACATTCCTCTGCAATACTACTAAGCTTTTGAAGCAGTGTTCTGAGAAACTCCTCACAAAAGTGCTACATGTAGTAAATGCACATGCTCAAAACCATGGTGTAGAAGAAACATTATAAATAAGCAGGAACTTAAGTAATTATTTATTTTATAAACATGCAATGGAATGGCCCTCAAGCAATGCAGTTGCCCACATCAGCTCTATATGGTCAACGGTCTACAATTAGCAAGAATGTAGGAGCAGCAAAAAAGTTAAAAGGGCAAAATAAATAAATAAATCCTTTATGAACAGAGGTCTTTGTTGTGCAAAACTGGTGTTCCCACAACTCAAGCAGATGAAAACTGTACACTGTATAAAAAAAAGTTATGCTGGATCAAGATATTGCCTTAGCCCCATACTGTATATGGGGATTCACAGCACTGTACTACATACCATACGTGCATTTAAAACCTTTGTTTCCTGTACTCTGAGCAGTCTTTCAGGTAGCACGATGGCCACCATTACACAGACTGCAGCCCAGCTTAAACAGATCCACTTCAATAGAGGGATTTCTGAAAGGAAAACATTGGAAAAGATTCTATACAGTATGCTATGTGTACACAGTGGCTCTCAAAAGTATTCACCCCTCTTGGACTTTTCCACATTTTATTGTGTAACAACATGGAATCAAAACAGTTTTTGCCACTGATCAACACAAAAAAAGTCCATAATGTCAAAGTGAAATATAAAATCTACAAATTGTTCTAAATTAATTACAAATATAAAACTGAAAATAATTGATTGCATAAGTATTCACCCCCTTTGCTATGACACACCTAAATAAGCTCTGGTGCAACCAATTGTCTTTAGAAGTCACATAATTAGTTGAATGAAGTCCACCTGTGTGCAATTAAGGGGTTTCACATGATTTCAGGTTAAATACACCTGTCTCTGGGAGATCCCACAGTTGGCTTGTACATTTCCTAACAAAAACTACATCATGAAGGCAAAGGAACATTCAAAGGAAATCCGGAATAAGGTTCTTCAAAAGCACCAATTAGGGGTAGGATATAAGAACATTTCCAAGGCATTAAATATCCCCTGGAGCACAGTAAAGACCATTATTAAGAAATGGAGAGAATATGGCACAACTGTGAATCTGTCTAGATACGGCCGTCCTCAAAAACTGAGCATCTGAGCGAGAAGGACACTAGTCAGGGAGGTCACCAAGTGGCCTATGGAAACTCTAAAGAAGTTACAGTCTTCCACGGCTGAGCTGGGAGACACTGTGCATACGGCAACAATAGCCCGGGTGCGTCACAAAACTGGCCTTTATGGGAGAGTGGCAAAAAGAAAGCCATTGTTGAAAAAAACTCACATCAAATCTCGGTTACTGTTTGCCAGAAAGCATGTGGGAGACTCTGAGACCAAGTGGAAGAAGATTCTATGGTCTGATGAGACCAAAATAGAGCTTTTTGGCCTCAACGCTAAGTGCTATGTTTGGCGCAAGCCTAACACCGCACATCATCCTGAGAACACCATCCCTACCGTGAAGCATGGTGGTGGCAGCATCATGCTATGGGGATGCTTCACTGCTTCAGGGCCTGGAAAGCTCGTGAAGATAGAGGACAAAATGGATGCAGCAAAGTACAGAGAAATCCTGGAGGAAAACCTGCTGAATTCTGCAACAGACCTGGGACTTGGAAGAAGATTCATCTTCCAGGAGAACAATGACCCCAAAAATATAGCCAAAGACACATTGGAGTGGCTTAAAAACATAAAGGTCAATGTCCTGGAGTGGCCCAGTCAAAGCCCGGACCTCAATAAAACTGGGAATATGTGGAAAGAGTTGAAAATTGCTGTCCACCAAAGGTCCCCGTCCAACTTGACGGAGCTTGAGCAACTTTGCAAAGAAGAATGGGCAAAAATTGCAATGTTCAGATGTGCAAAGCTGGTAGAGACTTATCCAAATAAACTCATGGCTGTAATTGCTGCCAAAGGTGCCTCTACCAAATATTGACTCAAGGGGGTGAATACTTAGGCAATCAATTATTTTCTGTTTTGTATTTGTAATTAATTTAGAACAATTTGTAGATTTCATTTTTCACTTTGACATTATGGACTTTTTCTGTGTTGATCAGTGGCAAAAACTCCTAATTAAATCCATTTTGATTCCATGTTGTAACACAATAAAATGTGGAAAAGTCCAAGGGGGTAAATACTTTTGAGAGCCACTGTATATACAAAACACACACTACATAGACTCAGGGCCTCACATTAATGCAACAGAATGAGAAAAGACACAAAAGGGGTTCTAGGAGAACAAATATACTGCATTGACTGACTGGAACTGTTTATATGAACATCCAGATAAACAAACAGTTATTTTGTCAGAGAGCTCAGAGGCACATTCGAAATGTTTCATTGAGTTATTCTGAAATCAGGTACATTCAATTTACCAGGTACAGGGTCGCAGACCACTGACAACTTTGTTGGACTAGTTTATTAAAATATTGATGCCCATAAGTCTGGGCTAAAACATTCACGCACCAACATGTGCTCAAGCCGATGTAGTTCTGGTTTCAGATTGATTTTTGTAGGAAACCAAGTTTCCATCTCATCGGGTCCCATACTGAACTAGGAAAAGAACCACAGAATTCAGCACAATGCGTTCCCTCAGTAAAATAAACAGACCGCATCTTAACTCCACAAAGGGAAGTAACTCGTTGGTGAAAACCCATACGGCGAAATGGCAGAACTAAAACATCCAAACAGATCAGCATTTTAGCTAATGCCTCATCAGTGTTGTTTCATGACTCAACACTGATAACCAAAACTATCTATTTGACTTGGTTTAAAGTTTTTCTTCAGAGTTTATGATTGAGTGTTTGAAGGTATGGAAGCATGAAGAGATAATAATAATAATAATAATAATAATAATAATAATAATAATACTTACTTCGAGTCTTCTGATTCTGTAGTTTATAATAAAGAAACTGGGAGATCATAATTATATCCATGCAGACGTAAAAGATTGCAGTAACAAGCTGTGGGAGAAAAAATGATATGGAAATCACTTTTTTGAACTTTATGATGACAGAATGCCTGGAATTTAGTTTTAACAAAACAATGTACAATAAACTGTTTCAATGATTCATTTAGTGAACCTTTTGGATGTTCTTAATTGTATGAGTTACTATTCTTACAAATAATATGGATTTAAAAGCTTACACTATAATTCATTAGGTGTTTGATTTATGAAGCATTTAGTATTTTATAAACACAGAAGTAGATAACACTTGTCTGATGTTCCCAATTTGTTTTCACAAGCATGGGTGCTGTGCTGTGGAATAAGCCCTGTTTTCTAAGCAATAACAATTTGCATTGAGTGTATGAGGAGAGAACAGACTTTCAAACTTCACTTGATGCACTGGATATACCACGGTGTAGGAAAAATATTTCCCTATTTTATTTACCAATAATGTGTGAACAAAAAAAATATCAAAACTATCAGGAATATGTAAAAAAATAAAAATAAATAAAAAATAATAGAATAATATAAAATACTGCCAAATGGACAACACTAGATACAGCAAAGTGAAGTGACATTGTATTTTTTAACACTGCGATCACTGCAGTGAAAACAGAAAATCAGTTTGTATTACCATTTAAAACAAATGTTGTATTACAAATCAAACAAGCACTGCCTAATCTTTACGATTTGCATTGCAAGTTCTTCAATACTTAATTGTGCAATCTGTTGTTAAGCAGAGGGAAATATTGCAATATGAATATTATTCTGAAAAGCTTGTTCTCATAGATTTTATTTAAAGTGTTTGTTTTTTTTACAATTGTACCTAAAGCAAACATCACCCCTAGTCTAGAGTCTAGACCTAGAAGAGAAAAGAAAAAGGTTGCAGGACAGAATACATAGCGTCAGCTCATTTGTCTTCACAACATACCTGAACTGGCAGCTGATTGGTTAAGTAGCACCCAACAAAGTTATTTAGGTCACCGCCAAGTAAAAACAACAGGAACGCCAGGGAAAGAGCCTGGTCCACGTTCCCATTTCTGTAGGCTACATAGAGCTGACTAAAAAGAGAAGATAAAAAGACACAGCTGGGGTACATTTAAGCTTTTGTACAAAGCTAAATTTAGTACAGACAAAATCCATACTGTAAAAAAGATCAAAATTTGAATTCTCAGGTACAAAGGCATTTTCACATACATCACGTGCACAAGACAGTTCTATAATAACATGATTTACCTGCATTTTCATGCTGTGCAAAGCCACTTTCTAAACGTACGGGAAACACAAGCCCAGCAGGAGGGGAGGGGTTTTAATTTAACAGCATGCTAATCAACTGCAGTGCTAATACTGTACCTGGTTTTACAGCTGGGTCAGGCCACTGGCCAAGTGGCATTGTTAGTTGGAGAACTCAGATTTGAACCCAGGATATCCTAGTCCACGGCAGTAAGGACTAGGCTACTCTCCACAACCAAAAGGTAAAGATCATCAGAAAATGCCGAGCATTAATCACTCTAGTATTGTTTCACCAATATCCAGAGGGGCACAAACAATGCTACATTTGACACAAAGATTATGTTACCTCAACAGACAGATAAATAAAATACATAGATGATTTTTACAATCATATTGGTTCTGTGTTTTACATGTCATTGCCGATTGCTGTTTGACAGTCCAGGCTGCGCTTACCTTTTCTCTTTACAAAATATTATCACTGTGCATGCCTGCTGGCTCCATCTGCTCTAAACTATCTTAGACAGCAAGGGGAAGTGCTGATACTCACATGGCGTTTTGGAATGATGAAATCAAGAGACCAGGTAGTCTTTTCTGTAAGCAGTCTTTTGAAGCTATTATTTTAAATTTAAAACATGAAACTGGAACAAATGTACGAAGTAAAATTGTACTTACGGCAAAGAAGCAAACAGAAAACAGACCATGGAGATAAGTCCAATGACAACACTGCAATACTCCCACACATTGTCAACACACTCCTCCAACAGGTACATAATCCACGGCGTGCCGTTCAAACACAGATGCTCCCCCACCATTGGAGTGACATTGTAGACATGTGAAGGGAGCTTGGAACGGAGTTCCAGATCAGCCATTCTTCCACTTTGTGTACACAGTAAATAGATATGCTTTCTTTACCAGGCAATGTCCTGTTTGATCCAACCCCCCCCCCCCCCCCCCCAATGACAATACTTCTTGTTGTTCTTATCAAACCTCAGCATGCAAGCAGAGGCAAGCAGGCTTCTGTCATTTCATTGGCCTGTCAAGTACATAAAAACAAGTAGTTAGAGCCAAGATATATGCTGCAGTATATTCACACTGAAGTCATCACAGAGATGGAAATAAGACTCCTACTGCATTGCAGTTTCACACATTTCTGGTTTTAATACAACCTCGGTTTGTACGTCTGGCATTAGATAATACACTGATTTTTTTTTTTTTTTTTTTTTTTTTTTTTTATCTACATAAATTAAATATACAGCCTTTTTTGGGGAAAAGGATCAGCACACACTTTAAATAGTATTTAAATTAGTAAACAATTAATAATATAAACAGTGGCACACTAAAATATATACTTTTCGTGGATGTCATTTTCACTGTTTTATTGTAATGTTAACAAAAAGGTCCATAAATCTCTCCTGTGGGTAAAAATGCGGACCGCATTAACATAGCGTTTAACTGCGGCAGTATTTAAAATAGACCCCATTCTGTTGTGTGCACTAAAATACACCCATATATCTACATATTACATTCCTTTAAAATAAATAAATAAATAAAAATAAATAAATAAAAAACATCAACAAAAATAAACGTCATTTTGTATGTTTTTTTTATTTTATTTTATTTATTTATTTTTTATTGTTTTTACGCTCATTAGATTAAAAGATAAAACCAAAACGCAAAGGTGGTTCGATCAGTGAAACGTCACCCAGACAGAAATGCAGTGACCAGCAAATTGATTGAATCTCATTCATTATCACAAACCTTCCATAGAAGTCTTGACCGGGGTTGGTTTGTACTTCTCTGCAGCAACATCCCATTCCAGTTGATACTAGTGTTTTAGTAATTTGTCACTAAAACAAAATTATATATATATATACGTATATTTACTCCACGTACAATATACATTTTGCCTCCACCTCATCCGCTTTTCTCCATACGACAGTAGTTGATACTTCAAAGTATAAGTGTAGTTCAACAGAAACAGCACCATCTACCGCTGGAAAGACCGAATGACGCTTTGTTATCACCGAACTGTCAGATGTGGTGACTTCTACTAATATTTCCTGTTTTAAACGTCTGTGTATTATTTCCTTGTCATTGAGGTGTTCCAGAATGTATCTGTAATGTTCATTCTAAATGTGTTCTAGAACAGCGCCTCCACCTTGTTACGTAGTTGACACACCTGGCTTTTTATATTAATTAAATACATTTCTAAATCTGAACCAGAAAGCAAATGCACCAGATCAACACCTAGTTAACTTTCCAAAGCGGTTTGATAGCACAAATAATTTGTACTAAAATATTGGACCAGTAGATGGCAGTGTTATCCAGCATATCCTGCTGATGAACAGAAAAGTAAGATGTATGGGTGCATCTTAGGGAGAGTTGTACAGTATTCATTTGCTTTCCTTTTATTATTATTATTATTATTATTATTATTATTATTATTATTTATTATTGTTGGTTATTGTTGTTGTGTTGTTGTTGTTTTGAATTGTTTTATTGTATACAATATAACCTGTAAAACGCATTATATTGGGGGGGGGGGGGGGGGGGGGGGGGGGGGGGGCTACCTCTTGCATTTGCCGACACTGCTGAATATTTGTCATTGTGATCGACTTGTGTAATTAATTGGTCTCCCTTGTTTTGACAAGCATTTGCATGAGATTCTATTCCACATGCTCTGGCTACAGGCCATGGGGCACTAGATTTCCATGTAACATGTATTTCATATTCTTGAAATATACAGTGTGTTAGCTACATGATGTACCCTGCTTATTTACTGTACACATGGCAAGGTAGCCAATAAAATTAGCTGGTACTTTTTTTTTTTTTTTTTTAAATACGGAATAACGCATTATGCATTGAAAATAAAACTGCTGACTGAAAGTTTGCCCCTCAGGGCTCCATATTGTTTTATTGTTTTTTTTCACAGCCTTCCTGAGCACAATGATGCAGTGTTACTGCTTTAGTTTCAAAGCGTCCCTGAATAAAAACACAGGCTGGATCAGGCGCTGGGTTTATCAAAAGATTTATTGAGAAGAAGTCCCATTGACTGTCAGGCACATGGAAAACCACGGATCACTATACTGATTGATGTATAATTGCCGTCTGGATGGGGCTGTAGGGGAGAGAGGTGTTCCAAGCCACTGGAATTTCAACATCACTTCAGTTTTTAGGAAATATTTATAATCCTGCATCTTGAAGATTTATGATGTAAGTCTTTGAATAGTCAGAAAAGTGTACACACATACATGTTTTATATGGACTGCAGTATTTCCAAGATGACTTTTTAAAGTGTGGTCATGTGTTTATACAAATGCATAAGTAATTATGCAGAAACTGCTTGCTCTTTTGAAGAATGGTTATTTTGTAAACTTGGCTATTTAGCTTGCCCAAACAATTTACATTTTAATGTCACTTTTCAGAAAGTAGTGTGCCTGATAAATAACTGTAATGTTTCTCCTGGCTATAGCTTTTATGATTACTCTGAATCATTAAAATGTCAGGCACACCGGTTGTAATTACTGTAATGCTGTCGTTTTCTAGTTATTATGGGTGGGATTAGTTATCCTTCTAAAACTACTCACTGTCAGAATAATTTTATTTTAAATGCATTTCAAAAACTTATCATATCATGAAAGAACTGGGAAGCAAATAGGGAACAATAGCAGGTTTGTGGGAACAATGTAAGTGTATGCTGCAGATTCAGTAGGGACAACCCTTCGAGCTGTTTATTTAGCTAAATGTCTTTTAAGATATTCTTTTTTTTTTAAATGATCTTTTTTAATACTAAACAGCATTTTAAATATTATAATTTCCCACACAAAAGGAGCAAAAATTGAAGTCAGTACTGCTGTGAATGTTATTCATTGTATATTTATGACGCGTCGTCAGCCATGAACAATTGTAAAGTAAAAAATAATAATAATAATAATAATAATCTTGCAGTTTTAAGAATTGTTTTATTATAACATAATATGGCATGCTGTCATTAATGTTTTTGCTGTTGTTTTCATAATAAGATGCAGGCAATCCTTTTTGATTACCAAACAATGTTTGACCTATTTTAGATGAATAGTGGCTGCTGTGCTTGCTATGTGAACTGAACTTTAAGTTATTTTACTGTACACAGTGAATAGAATGCAGACATATTTATACTCTAATGACTTTAAAGCATACTTTCAAACATGAGCCTCATTGTGACGAATAATATTACATATTCATTTTTAATTACAGACACTTGATTATAATTTGAATAGAGTGACATTCTTCTCTAGCAAATAATACTAAAATAGTTTACCTAACTCACAAGCCCGTGTATATGTGAAGAAGGGCGTTAAGTTTCCCAGAAACTGTTGATCATATATTTTTTTTTTTTTTTCTCAAAGATGCATATATATTGTGCTTTGACTTACCAGCAGGATACCTTATCTGGGAGCCACACAAAAACCCACTGTGTGCTTCCTTTCTGTCCTCATTCATGAAGGGGAGTGGCTTGAAATATGTGGGGGTCTCCATACTAACCAAGCTCTACACATGACTAAGCCTTTGAAATGTTTTGTTACAGACTCCACAGAATTTGATTCAGGTTCCAGGCCACCACATTCTGGTCCAGTCTGGTTGTAACGGTTGGCTATCTGGGGTGCCAGGTAAATATTTAATATATCAATATTAATATTAGTAGATATAATCTGCTTGCCTAAAATTCTTTACTCATGGCACAGTGATTGATTGTAACTAGATCATTGTTTCAGCATTGAATTCCATGGCTTTTCACACGTTGCATCCATGGTTACTGTGTGTAACAGTGCAAAGGCACAAGAATTGTGAGAATATCAAGTATAAGGCTGGATGAAGTTTAAATGAAAAGAAACCTCTTCTGGTGCAACCCGAAAGGTAAAACAATAATTCCTTAAAATAAAGTACTACATAGCCAGCTATTGGTGTCTAGAGTGGTAAAATAGAATTTACACCTGCATAAAGATTTCACAATAACAAACAGGTGAATAGGAAATACAACAGGGGCAGAATCCATTTCAGCAATGACATAGACTGCACGCTTGTGTCATTGTTGAGTGGCACAGTGGCAGAGTGGATATACCCTGTGCTGCGGATAGCTTCCTAAGGGCAGGGGAACCCAGTACCAGGACGGTGCACATGTCTGACGTACAGTATGGGCAAAATAGAAAATATACTGTTGTTGGTTTGTCTTTTGTTTTGGAGCATGGAACAGGTTGACTCCCTGCCGGAAATGCAGGACCATGGTAAGAATTTAGCTAGTTCATTTAATCTAATTGGGCAGCTTAGTTAATTTTTTTGATCAATTATCTGCACTGGCCACCTTCTATTAAATGAGACCCTTTGCTTGGCAGCTCAGTGTCTGTTCTGGGTGTGCAGAGCCCAGATCAGAGACGACAAAGTCTCTTTGTTTGGGGTTACAAGTTGCGTTTTGTAGGGCATACTTGTTTGTGAAATTTTTTATTTTTTTTTTGCTTTTTAAACTAAAAAAGAAATACACTTGAAAATAAATGAAAGTTCACTAAGCATAGCGCTGAACAATATAAACTCAGTCTCAAATCTTTTTACCTCGCCCCAGCCTGCCTGACCTGCTACAGGCACTTTTAAATGTTTTACATAAAACAAAAAACAAAAAGTTTAATAAATCACTGATTAACAGGCTATGGGACTTTTGACTAGAAACTTGCTGGAAGACTGTCAGCAACATTCTCAAGAACTGTGTTGGTTAAAACAGAAATAAAAAAAAAAATTAAAAAAATCGGTTTCAGCTCATGAGTTATTGTTTTAATGAACTTTTCAGTTGTTATAAGAGATATAATTTAATATAATTTATTTAATAAATACCATACAGTGTTTAAATGATTAAAACAGACTATAATATAAAATATAGTCTATTTTGCAAAATGGCATTGTCCTTGATTTTTTTTTTTTTTATTGTTTAAATAGTTGTGCAGTGAACTGGAATTTAAAGTTGTTGAAAAAGTGAATCCACTTTCATGCCAACTTAGCTTGTTATTGATGGAATTTTGTTTTTCAGCTGAAATCCCTAAAGTTAAAAACAGAAAAGTAACTCATGAAAATAAAATGTACTTCCTCGCCCTTCTCTGTTTAATGTTATCCACCAGAAGGTCTCTAGACACATATCTTATCATTTTATGCTCTTTTGTTGCCTTTGTTTTCATGTCGGTAACACCCACGTTGGCCTGAATCTGTCCATTCAGTGAGCTTTTCAAATAGCCTGTGTAAGTATTTCTGACATATTGGTATTGGTTATTGTAAGTGCATGTGCTTTAAATAGTGCATCTCAGGTGCAATATATATAGGATATAGAACAACAATGAAAATAGAATGTAAACATATTTTGTCAAAGTTAAAACCATTTCCATTTCTGTTTCAGATGAGGCATGAAGGTCTGGATCTTTTAGATTTGGTAAGAAGCCAAGTACTGTACCAAAAAGCAAAATGCTCTGCAAAAATAGCTATCTGCAGCCAACACTTTCATGAACAGTGTTGCCCGGGCTATCTGTAGATGTGGATCGTGCACTGAGTCAAATGAACATTAGTCATGCATCACCTGTTCAGTCTGGTTCTTGGACAGAGAGATCTATCGCGTGCCGGGGACCTTTTCTCTCTGAAAGATGCTGAGATAGAAGACAGCTTATCAGAAGCACTGGAAGAAATTAAAACAATATCTTCCTCAGCAGTAAGTACTGGATTATTTTTCTTGTATTTCATTAAAAAGATTGTATTTATTAAACCAAATTATTGAATAAGTATTTTGATCAATTAAGTTCATGCAATATATAATTAGTATATACTTCCTGTATATCATAACAGGGATGGAAATAAGACGCCTACTGCATAGCAGTTTCAGCTATTCCAGGTTTTAATACATGCTTGATTAGCTACAACCTACAGGTAACAAGCGCAGGTGTGTCTTAATAAACTGACCGTAAAACCAGGAGTGGATCAAACTCCTTTTCAATGGGAGTCGTATTTCCGTCCCTGTAGTAATATGTGAATAATTTAACTGGTTGTGAATCAGTTAGCATTAGCATGCTTGTTTCAATGTCCAAGTTTCTCATGTTTCACAAATACTAAAATGTGGTATTAACAGTAAATTTGTTCATTGTTTCTTGAGGCATCCACACTATTATTAATTTCACTCTGAGCCACAATGTTCTGCCTTGTATTTGTCCTCAACATTGTGTCCTGTTGATAAAACCAAGGCTAAAATGAATCCTGCATGACTGCAGTTGCTTGGCGGGCATCTTCTCTGAATAATGCCCACTTACTGCATAGAGGAACAGAACAGTGCTAAGCCATAGGAATAAAATTGCTATTTCTAAATATGAAATAATCTCAGTGGAGTAAAGAGTGGAGGACTGGAAACAGTCCCTCTATGTAAAGAACTAACCCAAGTATGGTGAAACATACTGAAAACAAGCATGGTAAAGAATATGAATGTTAAATGCATCACAGGAAAATCATGGAAAACCAAAAATGACCATTCAGATTTATCATGATAAACGTTTGTAAGGGGCAGTGGAGTTTAACTATCTGTAATGTTCAGATATATGTTTTATCAGTATTAAATTTAAGCACATTGACACGAAAACGAATGTTCCCTTAACATATTGTATTATTTGAATCTCCAAGGATTACCTAACCAATGATAACAATCAGGCGGTGGTGGAGATTTGTATCACCCGCATCACTACAGCTATCCGGGAGACTCGCTCCATAGAGAAACACAGGCTGGCTCTGGTCTCACTGTGGGAATCGTGTCTGGAGTACAATCTGATACCAGAAGGCAAGGATGAAGACACACCGCACGCAAAAATTGCTTCTGACATCATGAGCTGCATCCTACAGGTAAGCAAGATACCTGGGTCTGCTCCAAGGTGAAGTCTGGTGCAGCGTTTCTGGATTGGATAAAGGTATTTTAATACCATAAATACCTGATCCCTCCAGGACAGACTGCAGACTTGTTGTTTGGGTAAAGCTCACGTTAGGGACAAAAGACCAAACATGTCTACCAAATTAAGTTAAAGGCTTTAACATTATACATTGCATTTTATATTATAGAGCAGAATGGTACAGTAAGTAACTGTTAATGAATTGCAGGGGATTGGTAAATGAGATGCTGTGAAAGTTGGCTACCACAGCTATGTGCCCATCTGTCTTCGTTTTAGCAGTTATTTTCCTCTGTCCATCATCCAGCATCATGTCTATGTCAGGAAGTGCTGGGGTTTGAACTGCCAAAGCTTTGGTACAGAGGGTTGACAGGCAGACAGCAGTATATTATCTTGAGAGCTTAGTTGGATGGCTCATTTCTTTTGAGCTATTTGTTAAGATGCCTTTGATCTGAGATGACTATTGTTATTAGAAATTGCATTTTTTTTTTTTTTTATTAGATTTTAGATTTTGTTGACCTCTGGTATTCTTGTGTGGAGCATAGCTTGTAGCACCTCCTGCAGAAAGAAACAGGAATGGCTTTGAGTTTTTCTATCTGTCAACATTAACTTATTTTTTCAAGCCCCTGGGAGAGCCAGCAGTACAGTATGTGATGGAGTATAACAAGCCTGGTAGCTAGTGAGTGATGTGGTTGTGTAGAAATGCATATATACAAGTTTACTGTGTAATGTGTAGTAAAATATAGCATGTTAAAAAAAAAAAAAAAGGTTAACTGTGTTAAAGCACTGTAAATTCAGAATAATTTTTCAGATAGTCCACAAACCTCCAAATATCTACTGTACACATAAACCTAACTTTAACCTTTAATCTCCATATCAAACCTTTCATTTAACCCTAATGTTTCAGTCACTTTTTGCAAAATTGCTATGTACTCCCTCCGTGGGGCGATTTAAATATTATTCATTATACAAGTGACGCGATTAAAGAGAACTTCCCTGAGCACTAGAACTGAACAAATCAACAAGCTACCAGACAAAGGATTGGTAAATTGCAAAGCACTACTTTTACTTCTGCTATTTCTACTGCAACTACCAATACCAGTACTGCTACAACTACTAATAATAATACTGTCATAATAATGATACACTTGGTTTCATATAATTCAGTCAAGCTCGTACCCAGATATTGCTGCTTGTCAGATTATATTTTCTAGATACGCAAAGCAAGAAAAACAACTTCTAAATGTTTTTTTCTCAAACGACCCTTTGAGGGCGCCACACTCTTTTCTATTTCCCAGTAGGTGTACCCCATTCCTGTAGAGTGTGTCATGTCACATATGTAGGTAATGATGGGAGTGTTTCACTGCTCTACGGTACATAGTGTGGTGTTGTTTTATAATCCCATTAGTTTCAGGGCATCGTGCACTTAGAAAAAAACAAGCATGTATTTTAGAAAAAAATGACAAATTCTGTTCTTAATTTCTTCTTCTTTATTATATTAAACATTTGAGCTGCTTTCATGAACTTAATGAGTTCCGAGCTCGTAATGTTTTGTTAATGTATAACATATAGAACTGTAGACTTTGTACATCTTAAAGTGTCTTAGACAGAATCTTGGCATATATATATTATCTAGATATATATTATATATATATATATATCTATATATATATATATATATATATATATACACGTGTATTTCTCAGTTTATTACGTGAGTGAATGACCACAAATGAAATTAGGAATGTTTTGAATAATAGAGGATATTGGTTGTGCTTTTTCCTATCTTGCATTTTAATCTTATTCCCTATAGCTACTAAAAATTACAATCCAACTGTCAAAGTATGACACTTTCCTTACAGTAGCAGACTTGTCAAAGTATCTCCCTTGTACAGAAAGTACTGTAAGAGTCACAAACCACATTTCTAAGCTGCAATTATAGCTGTATAACTTATACCTGTGTTGTATTCACCTACACTTGCAAACATTCCCAGCTAACCTTTCCCTGGCTAAAATAGTTGATGTTATTGTATTGTATGTTTTTAAAAGACAGAGGAATGGCATATAATATTTACAGCAATTTTTTGACCTGTGTTTCCTGTCTGTATTGAGGTTTATTGACCCTCAAGGTAAATTCTGACTTCAAGGCCAGAGTTTATTTTGTGTTAACACGGATTGATACTGTCCATAGCTGTTCATTAGCTTGTCAAGAATACAAATTCACACAGCACTGCACTTGTTCTGTAAAATTGGGGAAGAAAGTAAAAGTATAATTTTAATTATTATTTAACCAATGCAGTCACTGTTAAGACTATTAAGTGCATATTTGTGTTATTTTTTAAGATACCCCTTGGTAAAAATTGCTACAGATTCTGCCCCTCTGGTTTCCTGAAAGACAGATTGGACAGGACATGTGGTATTTTTGCTCTGGGCTGTAGTAAACGATAATCAAAGAAAGAGCATGTTTTGACCTCTGGAGTATTACAGTGGTTGTTTGCAGGGTGACAAGTTTCTAATGTTTTCCATATTTCACAGTGTTTGTCTTGCTGCTCTTGTCACTCTTGTGTTAGGGTTTAAAAAAAAGAAAGAGATTTTCCATTACTTTCCATGGTTTTAATCTTGGGTGAAATTGTTCTCTAATTATTTGCAAATGCGAGTGACGGCAGCGAAGGGCAATGTGAGGTAAGGTCATAGCTAAGGCTCAGTGGAAATGGCTGGGCTCCATTTGTTATTTCGACATTCAGTTTTCAGAATTGCAGTTTCCACTGATCGATTGAGGAAACAAGGAGTCACTTCAGTTCACACTTTACAGTCTAACCAAGCCCTTAGTCTGATTCCACATACACTCAAATGTACACATTTTAAATGTTAGCACAAGCCACGCTTTTTAAAGTTATAAAAATATATTACTTTGCATGTAGTTTACATACAAAAGAAAAATATTGGGTAAATTAAGTAAGTTAACTGATTTCCTAGAGACCAGTTTAGTATCTGAAAATATTGTTAGTGGCCAAGAATACAAACGTGACTTAGACAGCAAGCAAGCTGTTTCACCTTTTCATTAATTTGCGGTAACACCTTGCGTAATATTAAATCTACTGTAATAACATCGTAATTGCAGTGTGATAACGTGCTAACGTTGGCTTTACTTCTAACACCTGCAATTAAATACCAGAAGTAAATACATTTAAACTGTTTCTAAAGCATGCCCTCTTTAAGCTGTACATCTCTGAGAGTAGGTGGGATTCTTCCCTGCTGGTGGCCTCCTATCTGTGTCTAATTTGTAAGGGCTAAAGCCATGTTTTATGGTAAAGTTGAAGGTTTCAGTGGCTCGTTTTCTCTCTCTTCTGATTTAACAGAATTACAAGAAGCCTCCAGTCATGGCTCTAGCGGTGCCAGTGGCGGTGAAATTTCTGTGTCATGGAAACAAGGAGCTGTGCAGAAACATGTCCAGCTATCTCTCACTGGCTGCCATTGCGAAGGCAGACTTACTGGCAGACCACACAGAAGCCATCACCAAGAGCATTCTCCAAGGTACGAATGTTACTGAACCAGGTTATTTTACTCGACCTATCATACATGACCACTTTGGACAGTAAAAGAGACACACGTGAGACGAGAAAAGCAAGCACAGGAATTCTGTATGTGAAGTCATTACATTTGGATAGAGAAAAGGGGAGCATCTGACTGAAACAAGGCATTGTTGCACAACAATCACGATACTTGCTTATGTTAATGTATTGAAGATGTGGTCCAAACGCTTGCTCTTACTTTACCACAAACCACTCACAAGATTATAAGTAATGGATACAGCAAATGAGGAAACATGGAAAAAAAAATCAGTGCAATAATAGTGTCTCCATCCAGGAGTAATTCACCTTTTACAGGCATTATCACCCCATAACAGGCTGATTTAAACAGTGTTTGAGTTTCAGCAGCCTTGCTCTACACAGGCTATGTTAAGGCCACCATAGAAACCTCAGTTTAATTCCCAGTGCTGATAAGAGCCTTCAAGTCTGCTTTTAAACCACCCCTCCACCCCCGCCCTCTGTGGTCAATAAGGCTTTGTAAAGCAAATGTCACACAGTTTTGTAAGATGTCCATTTTGGCATTAAACTTCATGAAATACCTATCTTTTATTATTCAAAGACTCCTGTATAATGTACAACAGTTGGAAGCTTAACTTGACCTGAACTTTATTATCCTTTATTGGTTTTCAGCCTAATTTATAGAACCAATAAACAATGACCCGTTGCCCCTAGCCGGAAATATACTGAAAAACAATTGGCTTATCGAGCACTGATGCAGCCACAGGCGATCTTAGCAAACTAATTCGAAATTTCATAGAAAAAATAAATACGTCATAAACTTCTAAGTAAGTGAGAAGTAAAAGGCTGGGGGCTTGTACACTGAAACCTGAAGATTAATGATTCTCTTTCCAGTGGAGCCTTCACTTCTGACCCAGTTTCCCTTTCATGCTGTGCTGACAGGAACTAATACATCCTAGTTGTAAAACTATTACTGCAAGCATATCAAAACACATAGCTTTTACACACACTCCTATTGTGTGCTTGTTATTCCTGATGTTTATGCAGCTGCTTTTCAAATAAACATCCCGTGTGTGTTTGTGTGTGTCTCAGCCAGAGCGTTGTGCTGTCTTAGAACATCACAAAGATTGTCATCCTATTCATTTCAATGGGAGATCTGATATCACAGCCGTGCACCTAACTGCAGATACTTACTGATTAGTTTTAACTGCTGTTTTAATTGAGTGTTAGAAGCCATGGCTGCTCTATAGGGTGTCTTTGCTGTAAACGACTTGATGATGAAAGACTGGTATGGTGGTAGTCCTGGACCATTTTGGAGTGGTGATCGTCTTTGATTTTACCGATTATTTTGTGGCTCCACACGCTACTTTGCATTCCTCTGCACTAAATTTTATTCTGTATAAGAGCAGCCTAAAGCGACCAGATGAATTAATAATCATATGTAACTTCTGTACAGATTAAGGAAGTCACCACACCAACATACTGTAAACAAGCATTTGGAGGAAATTAGTAGACTACAGTTTACTACACCGTTTTATAAAAACTGTGATTGTGGCTCGAAGAATGAATCAATTTTTGGTGACTTCAGATAATAAACTTAAAAAAGCCCAGGTGTTTTGAATTACTTTATTTTTATTTGTGGGACACAAATATAAAATACGTTCACTTTCATATCATGTTGGCTAAAAGCAGAATTTACAATATAACACAATGTACTCTCTATATATTCGAAACTGAAAGATGTTTTTAACTTGTAAACGTTTATTTTTATTTTTATAACACATCTGAAAAAAATCTTCCAGCTTAAAAAAACAAAACGAAATAGAATTTAAGCCAATAATATCGAGCATTTAACATTGCATTGCATTTGTTCACATCTAAGACTCACAATAAAGCTCTCTCCAGTCAGATTGGCAGAGCAGAATCAGAGAGACACATTTGCAGTTCAGCAATGAGGGGTTTTAATACCCAGCTCCCTCTTGACATGTAAACAAAACTTGAACATTTCTGTTAAATATGATTTAGGAATTAATAATTATACAATACCAATGAATACCTTCTTTGCAGACAAAACAATGCTTCTCTTTTTAATATAATTAGACATGCTATAGACCTGTTATTGAGTTTAGGTGTTATATGACATGATTTCGCATCTGAACAGCTGGCATTTGCTGTGTTCGGAAATAAAGGAACTGCACTTTGTAACGTATATTATATAAACTTCCTTTAAAAAATAACTTGGTGTGTGTAGCAAGTGTCAGTTATCTTAACTAGTGTATTCTTCTTGGTTTTTTTTAGATTCATTATGTACCATTTTCTATTTTAGTGACCCCATCCATGTAACTTTTATAGATATCAGCAGTTTAATCCAGTCATGTAGTTTCAATAACTAAGCATTCTGCGTGAAATACCACAATCTTTTTATGTGGTATTTCTTACTGACGTGTGTCTTACAGTACATCCACTAGAGGCAGTGTTGCAGGGGGGGCAGGTTAATGGTTACACTCTGGTGTGCCAGCTGTACTTACAGCTTCAACGTGATTCTGAGAGCTATTGAGGCCGGAAGGGTTCTTTCAACGTTTGGGTTTTAAAGAGTTACCAGGAATGTATATAAGAATCACACAAGAAAAATATGTAACTCTGATATTTCACATCCATTCCAAGTCGCTCTTCCAAGTCCTATCATTTGGTTATTTTTCAATCAATAAATGACAATAAATTCATAATGTATTTAGCACTGGCACGCACATGTATTATGAATACAGCGTGTAGGGTGCACTATGCTGTCCATAGATATATATTAGTGAATATACTGAGCACCGCCATGTGGTAGAATTTCTGTAACACCCCAACCAACCACATTTCCCCGAGTACCACATGAATCCTCCCCTTTAGCTAAGTGGGCGATCTGCTCTTTATCCAGAACTTTGTCCCAGATATTGAATCCAGTCAGCTTCCCGGAGAACGCCAGCTTTTCATCAAAACCTCCCACACAGCAGCCGTTTTTCTCTTGGCCTAGCTGTAAGATCCCTCCGTCTGGGACTGGGTGGCCTTTGGCCAGTCCTGAGGAGGTAGCCACAAGCTCTCCGTTTACCCAAAGAGACGGATTGCCTTCGTGCGAGCTCCATGTGCCGCAGAAGTGGGTCCACTCTCCGACGGGAGCTGCATTTGCCGCAACAGTTGAGTATGTGTCACCTCCCACAGAGAAGACTGCTGCTTGCTGCCTGAGACTGAGTTGAATTTCATAAGGGTTTCTCTTGGTCCCATAAGAGAAAAGAACCGTTTTGTTGAGAGCATCTGTGACCTTTGACCAGATGCATGCTGTGAACGAATCAAGTGTCATGGCGGCTGCAGGGTTGACACTGGCAAAAATCTTCTTGGAGCGCATTGGAAATAACAGAGCCATTTCGCACCCTGCAAAAGCAAAAATTTAAATCAATGAGCTAAATAAATGTTACTTTTTTATTTGTCCATTTCTTTCTCCTCTTTCTTAAAGGGATTTAAAGTACATATTCTAGTTTTGTAAACACTCTAACATTTGAAACACTGTTAAAAATGTATTTAGAAAAGGTTTAATGTTTATTTTAATAGAATCCAGCTTTTCTAAAATGGTAAATGTTATGAAAACAAATAACTACAGATAATAATGTATAGTGCTTTTGTGTCTAACTAAGTGCAGCTTCTTTTTGGTAGGCTTGAGAAATGTGTGATGGTGTCACCCTCCTCTGGCCAGCCATTGAAAGTCGCTGAAATAAGGTGTTGTTAATGTATTTTTTACCTGACTGGTATGATTTCCATATTTTAAAAAGTATTACCTTAGAATAGAAGAAAATGTGTCAGTATACAAAATGTAAATAAAGCCTGTAGGCTTGTAGGCATTACTCCATATGACTACTGTCTGTTACTATAGAAATCACATGTGGTATTGATTTTCACATGTTATTAATACCCTTGACTCGGGAGGGTTTGTATAACTGTTTTCTGTCAGGTTTTTAACAGCTTGAATCCTATAATAGGTACCAAAATAATAAACTGCTTTGAATGCCCCTGTGAGGCAAAAAAGGAACCAAAAACAAAAAAAAAAAGGTCTTGAATGCATCCAGAATCCAATGAAGTAAATGAGCCAGTCCTGGAAAGTGACCTGTTTTATTTAATTTGATACTGCTTGCTAACAGAGACCTGCTTGCATTGTCCAATGGGAATTGTAAGACTATGTCTGACTCAGTTCCAGCCGTGGTGTGGCATGTATCGTGGTTGTTTTGTAGATCTGCGGCAACAGAGAGAGTTAGACCAAGATATTGAATCAGTTGGATCTCTAACAGCATCAGAAATTGTATAATATAGCTCACCACCAGTTAAGTACTGGCTCAATGTGGAGTATCATTGGCTTCATGCCAAAAACACAAGGAAAATGTTTTAAAGAAAACTTTATGTGTAGTACTTAGCTAGGCCTGGTTCATATTACCGTATTACAGGGCTGGACATGCCATGCTTGATTAGTCTTTGTTTTGTGATTGGCAGTGTGGATTACTAATTATAGAGCTTCAACAGAGAGATATGACCCGGAAGTTATGTTTTTCAACACTAAATATTTAGATTGCAGGTTTAGTCACTCAAAACATTAATTTCTCCAAATATGATTCAGAGTGGTAAGCAGAACCTACTGGGATAGAAAGTTTCTGGCTTCCTAGCTGATTATTTGTATAGTTGGGAAGCCATTTCTGCTTTATATCTCTCATGACTGGTATACTGTAAGATGTACCTGTAGTCAATGAGATTTTCAGAAATCAATTTCTATCCTTATCAACCACACATTTAAAATGCACAAACAAGTTGTTTATTTATACAATGACAACCAATTCATTTTGTGTATTTATACGTTAAAAAAAAAAAAA